>NW_024349519.1:20984232-21011793 GCF_902729225.1 Pteropus medius | reverse complement strand
TAATAGAACTTAATTCATAACATTTTATAGAAATTAAATAATGTAAAAAATAATTAGCTCTGATCCTGGCATATAGGAAGTTCTCGATAAATTATAAATATAATCCATATAAATATAAATATAATCTATATCCTTTGATTGGGTGTGTCATTTTTAGGAAGCCATCCTAATAATATAATATAAAATACAAGAAAGCTTTATGCACAAAATGTTTATGGTAATAATATTTGTAATAAGAAAAAAGTCTATTGGATTTATTCAGGATTAAAAAGAAAATGACCTAGAAAAACACATCCTAAATTTGCAAAATAACTTATAAAAATATTGCCAGAATAAATGGTTTGGATAGGATTTTGTTACTCCCTATGACATTGTAACATTTAGCAAACAATAAAGGATACATCTTTTTCCGATCAGCACTCATAGTCCTGACTTAATTGTTTGCTATTTTTTAAAAACACATTGAAATAAATAAAAGTCACTATTATTTTTAAATGGTTGAGACCATTGGTCTTTTGGACAAAAACTTTAAGCAACGTGAATGACATGTGAAGTATTAAGGATGTTAATTTAATCTTGATCTTGGAAGTTCTATCATTTTCACAATTATGAAGAGCAGGTTCAGAACTAGTAAAAGTAATTTGCTTTTAATAAGAAATAATATTACCAAAGATCTTTAGATGATTATCTTAAGAATTTTGTTAACTCTACTTTTGCCCACAGTCAGAAACAGTAATGTGCACACATGCACACGCACACACACACACACACATGTGCACACAAGCAAATGAATGAAATGGAATGCAAAGTTTAAATAGCAGTTTTTTTAATTAAATGAGCACACATGTTAATATAGCATAATCATAGTTTTATTATATTTTAATTATATAACTAAATAGTTTTGATATTCTTTGACATACTCAGTTTAAATTGGTGATTTTATTCTAAATAATAATAATAATAATAATAATAATAATAATAATAATAATATGGGTCCAAGAAACAGGAAAAAAGGGAAAGGGTAGAAGAAAAATTTTAGTTGTGATGAAGAGATGAGTAGTAAGACCTTCCAATTTTTAATTTATAAGTAAGCATTAGAGGAGTTTCTGTTGTTATAAGGATGCTTGTAATTGATCTTAGAGAATTTGATGTTGATTTCTAACTTTGTGTTCATTTTTACAAAACAATGTAACACAAACCTTTCAGTTGGCTCACATTTTTTATGTGTGTGAAAGATTATAATATTTTTAGATTTTCCTTTACGATCCTTCACACTGTTTCATCTCTTTTAAAAACCTGACATTCCTGTAATTTAATGGACTGTGGTTTGAATGTTATCAAACTAGGCTCTGAGAATTATACATAATAATTCCTTAGTTTTCCAAACACAAAAATCAAAATATTTATAATTAAAATTGGAGAAAACTATGATTTTTGTTTTTGCCAGTGATTCATTCATTCTTCAAGCAAACACTGAATGACCATCATATAAAACAAATTCCAGGGCTAGATGAATTGATAAGAGCTAAGAAAATCGACATTCTATCTTGGCTAGCTGAGCCTGGGGCTGCTTTTATATAGAATACATAAAACCACTGTTTAATGATTTAATGAGGCAGAACCTAAATTACTGTCTAGATGTTAAGGTCTGCCTTCACAGTTGACTAAAAGGCCATCTGGAGGTCAATCCAGCTATTTAGGTTGTATTAATGAGCAACTTAGATACAATTCATTGTTTAGCCACTGTATGTTATGATAAAAATTAAAAATAAAAATCTCAAAGATTGACTTAAAGTTATGTGTTAGTTTCTTAGGGAAATACTCTTAACTATTTCTAATAGCCTTGGAGCATTGCTATCGCTTTTGTCTTTTATAATGCATAATTTCCTTTTCCCTTACTCCAAGATCCTTAAAACTAAAATATAGTGTATTCTTAAAAAATTTATTTATATGAATTTTTAAAATAATATTTATAGTAAATATATCTACTAAGATTTTTCTTACGTCAACAATAACAAAATAATATAATGCCAGACCACTTTTTTAAACAAAAAAGAAAACAGTACTGTTAGTTTGATAAACATAGTCACATATTTCAAAGACTTATGTCATTTTAATCAGATAAATTGTACTTAAAGGTGATATCTAGATATCCTCCACTATTTAACAATGTAGAGACAATTTTTAAAGATTGTCATGTTAGTAGATAATTCAAGGGAGAATGGCTAAGATGATTGGAAATGATATAGAGAAACAGACTTAGGAGAATCAGCCAACTAGGTTGGCTATATAAATTCTCAGGTTTTCTGTAAAAAACTGATATTCTGTGTATCTAATAATTCAAAGCAATATATATGTACATATATTTTTCAAAGCATATAAAAAGTATATAAACCATATAAAAAAATCAAATGATCAAAATATCTTGTTAAAGATTTAGAATCCTTAACATGGAGAAGAGATTTTCTGTCAAGAAAAAAAGTCAACCGTTGCATAATTTGAGGAAAGTGGCAATAATATCATGTCAAAGTTTTAAAAAATGTATAGCAATTATGAATATTAGAACAACTTTTTTCCTGTTAATGATTCTATTATTACAGTCACAAGTTAGACATCTATGGTAAATTGATAATGCAGCTAAATACAAATTTGACATTAGTTAATTATATAAGTGTGGCAAGTTTTAAAATATTAACACTAAGTATCATGCATTTCCCATGCACTGCATCTGAACCCCCAAATTAAACAGCTCAATCTGTCCTTATCCTCACTGGATTTCAGTATATGCCTCAGTGAGGTCTGAGCGTGAGCTGTTGTGCTGTTTTGCAGATTCATATTTTCAAAAGCAACAGTGTTGAACTCAGGCATTCCATAGAACATGGTGGCAACACCGGACTTTGCTTGGTTTAGGTAAAAATACAATTAGTGACTACAATTTGTGTGAGCCACCTGATCCTCCAGGACTTGAGCTAGTGCTAAGGGTATTTTTGATATCCCTGCATGAAGCCAGAAGGCAGTTTTTGTAGCTATGTTTTCCCCCAGAGGAAAAGTCTAGAACTGAGATGCACAGGCATCCAACATACTGTTGGTGATAGAGAACCAAGGTGGGATTTGTAATAACTTTTTTATCAAAGGTATTAACAGTTGTTAATTAATCCAAGGGTTGTAATAATCCTTATACACATCAAGTAGAAATTTAGATCACATGTGTTTAATTTTTGTTTATGTAGATATTTCAAGGTTCTGATGCCAGTTAATCTTATCTAATAACCTAAAAACTATCAACAGTGATATCTCTAAAGAGTGGCATGTATTTGGGAAAGATGGAGAAAGGGGATAACTTTTTACTCTATGTACTGTTTTACATGGTAACTTCTTATTTTAAAATGCAAGATCGAATACTTGAAAGAATTTGAGTAATAAACATGCCAGTCATTGAACCTTTTGGAGTTTAGATATCTTTTCCCATTTTTTTAATTGTAATTTCCGATCTTTTCAGTTGTATGTGGATACAACTGTCTCACTTTCTGTCTATAGAGATCATGATATAGTTGTGAATATCACCTTCTGTCTGTAAATACCACCATTGATATTAATCTAGTAATGAGGTGGAATGTTTTACATGGTTCCTTTTTCCTCTCAGATTTCTAACTGCTATATCCAACACTATTTCTTTTTAGTTAAAACCATGAATTATATATAAAAAATTAATACGTGATGACAATCATATACACATTTACATGGCATTAAATAAATGGCTTAAGAGAAATTACAGGCCGAAAAGCAAGAATGAGAGACAGAATTCACTGTCAGATAATACAAAGTGAGGAACCAGAGGCTGAAAAGTCCATTCTTTGTTGACAATTATTCATCTATTGGCTGGATAATTATAGAATATGTAACTTTCTAAATAGTTAAATATTTGTGGTTGATAGGGGTAAAGAGAGAGGGGTAAAGATAGGGGTAAAAACTCGTGCCTGGAGTTTGGTAAGAGCAACATTTGAAGTTGAAACACTCAATTTTATCTCTTAAAAATGAAAATTAGAAGGAAGCATGGGCCTTCTCCAGGGTGTGCTTTACTGTGATCAGGGATAGATTTGCCCACAAAGAATTAATAATATTCACTAAAGAAAGGGCACATGGGACAGCACTGAACATTCAGAAGCTAATTGGGAGAACTTGGTTGCAGAACCAAGTCTGCCATTACCTAGATATATAGTGTTGGGCTACCTCAAGCCTCAGTTTCCCTATCTGTAGAAGGAGGTGCTTGGTCACTATGCTCTATAAAAATCACCCACCTCTAAGAGGTTATTGTTATAAAGTTCTGTGACATATATGTGAATCATAAGTGATTAGTGCTTATCTTTGGATTGCTGCCTCCCCCAATATCAGGGCGAAATTGAAATATTTATTTTCTGATCTTCTCTCTTTTCAATTCTGTACCTGTTTACTCCATTTTAGTAACTACACTCCAGCTGTAACACCACTGCTTTGTGCCTACTGGGAGAATAACACACAATGAGGAACAATTGGACAAATGAGTCACCCTTCTCATGTTGCATTGATTCTTCCAAAGAAGATCAGGCAGACTGGCAATGCATAACACCAAGAAGTGAGTGGTCAGTGCAAAAATTCTGGCATCAGAGACAGATGGTTGGGAGATGTTTTTGAGAGGGAACCTCCCAAAAGAACAGTCCACTACCGTAGATCTCTTTGCCCCTGTTTCGTCTATTATTTCAGAGGCTGAATCATAATGTCCTCTATGGGTTTAGCAATATTCATATAGTCATAATAATGTAAAACTTTTTTCACAATTAAGGTTTTTGGGGTTGCTTATTAATGCACCAAACCCTGATGTGTTCTGACTGATCTAGCAAACAATATTGTATAGCGTCTATTTATTCTGAATTGTCAATGTGAATATTTTTAAGAAAGCAGATAAAAGATTCTTATCCTTTAGGAAATAATCTGCTATAATTTTGTTAGAGTGAGAGTAGGTAAATGTTTATATCTAAATGTTTAATAGAATGACCAAAAGACAGACATTGATGATTACTACTATATTAGTAATTTAATGTTGAATATTTCCTTATATATTACTATAAGATTATATTACTTCCTTGTCTTCTTGCTATTTAATAGTATTGGCATTTGTAAATAAATAATAAAAATAGATTTTTCAAATGAAACTGTCAAACATATACTCACTAGCCTTTAATGAGCAGAATGTTAAGAATTATCTTAGAAATAACAATTACGAAGGAAATAAAAATTGAAGAAAGTAATGTAGATATCTTGGATAACATCATTACTAAAACTCATAAAATAGAAAACCCTGTAGAATTTATCATTTTCAAGTAACAACATTAGTTGTAATTTTAATATGATCATGAGAGGAAGCAAGCAAAATGTTTACCTACCCTACCATCTTTCATGTTATGTGTTTCCTAGTATAAGTTTATGAAGGGAATAAGTAGCATGGGAAAAAGAGAGACCCAAATCTCTTAGGCAAGACCAGCATCTCGAGGATCAGCAAGGAGGCTATTGCAATGGTTCAAGTCAGATTAGGATGGCTTGGATAATAAACATGGCAGTGTCAATAGGGACTAGGCACAGATATTAGGTATATTCAGGGTGTAGATCTGATAATTCACTGACTGTAAGAGCAGGAGGAGAACTCCAGAATCAGATTAGGATCATGGTATGGGCAACTGAAATTCAGTATTCAAAAGCAAAAGAGCTAACCAGAAGAATCAAGTATTTTAAATAGTTTAGATTCTGAAGCCACTTGGTGTTATATCCACCACTGACCCCTCCTTTCTCATCATTCCATCTCGTTCTAATTGGGGTTCACTTTGGAAAGTCCATATGTATGCATGGCCTTAAAGATCACACTTCCCACAAGGGCTAATAAAATACTATGTGATTTGAATCTTTGTTCCTTAATTTTTCTTTGTGATCTATAAAATATTTCCTTACTATGGGAGTCTGTATTTGATATAAAACAAAATATTAGAATTATATGTGAAAATGGTATTGTACATATGTAGAAAACTACTATAAAGAAATCATAGTACTTTGGGAGTTGAAGGATGGAATGTGAGAGACTTCAGAAGGTTTTCTCTCACAAATTTCAATGGCTCGGTCTGTCTTCAGAGTTGCCTTCATTTCTACCCAACAGTCACTTTATAGAATGATTTCTTTGTCATGTGGAAAGTTTATTTTATCCCACTCAAAGACAAATGGGCAATGACATCTCTTCCCAAATGGAAGTGTATAAGCTCAGTGTGAACAGCTGTTGGAACAATTGCGGGTGAAATTTTTGCTCTATAGAAAACAACCTTGATGAGCATACATGGTCACATTGCGTTCAGGACTAATGCCCATCTGTTGGGCTGGCTGAGTGCCTGGTTGCTCGTTGGTCAGATTTTGGAACACATAATGCCTCAGTCAGCAAGTTTCGGTTCCTCTCCTGCTGCAGCACTGCCCCCTGGATGTTAGATGCTCTTCTAGCATGGATCAGCTGCAAATGGTCGCATCAGATTTAAATCTCTCTTTTTATTAGCTCATCCCCTCCCCCGCAAAAAATCAAAATTTCATAGAACGTGTATATTAAAGGCCAGAGTTTATTAAGTCTGTTATTGACCTGTATTTTTCTGTTTATTCTACTCCCTCCAAAGATGAGAGGGTCAGCATAGCATGTTACGATCACATATATCACATGTGATGACTACATGTTGATGTTTATTTGATTTTCATAAAGAATAGTTTCCTTACAGATTCCCTTCTGCACAAGGAAAATCAAATAAAATACAGTATTTAATTTAAAAAAAATGTTTTACTATTGTTTATTTTTGGTTTCCTTGTTCTCTAATTTCTTTTTCTTCCTTTTCAGCCTTTTTGGACTCTCTGCTTTATACTTTTCATAACATTATGATTCAAGTTTACTTATTCTCCTCCATTATACTGGATTCAACCATTCTTTGTAAGTTTCTGACCTTTTTCAGTTTCCTCTCAAGTCAAAATCTCTCCAAACAGTGTATTTCTCTAATATTTCTCAAATTATTTCCTTTTTTCCTAATTCAGCCTCCCAGTTTGCCTTGTTATTGATCCCTGTTCATCATTCAGAAATTTGAATTCTTCACATTCTATGCCCTTTAGTGAGCAGTCTCTTTTTAGTCGATCACTTTCTACTAACTCCTAGAAGAATTGTGGTACATTATCTTATAATTTTTTTTTTTATGAGACCAAAATTACATTTTTATTTATTTATTTATTTTTATTTATTTTTTTATTTTTCATTTACAGTGACATTGGTTAACAAAGTCCAATAAGTTTCAGCTGCACACTTTAATAGGCATATATATATATATACATATATATATATATATGCCTATTAAAGTGTGCAGCTGAAACTTATTGGACTGTGTGTTCACCTCCTATAGTTAGATTTCTTTCTGTCACCACATATATGACCACCTTTACTCCATCTACTTCATCCCTGCTCCCTCCTCCCTACTCTCTGGTAACCACTAGTCTATTATCTACAGCCATGAGTCTCTGTTTGTCCTGTTCATTTGTTGCTTTTAGGTTTATGTTCCACATATAAGTGATATCATGTGGTTTCCAACTTTTTCTGTCTGGCTTATTTTGCTTAGCATGATTATCTTGAGGTCCATCTATGTTGTCACAAATGGCAGTATTTCATCTCTTCTTATGGCTGAGTAATATTCCATTGTACATATATACCACAGCTTCTTTATCCAATCATCTATCGTAGGACACTTCGGTTGCTTCCATGTCCTGGCCACTGTGAATAATGCTGCTATGAACATCAGTATGCAAATATGTTTTTGGATATGCGTTTTCAAGTCTTTGGGGTAAATACCCAATAGAGAGATTACTGGATCAGATGATGGGTCAATTCTTTGTTTTTCGAGGAACCTCCATACTGTCTTCCATAGTGGCTGTACCAATTTGTAGTCCCACCAGCAGTGTATGAGGGTCCCTTTTTCTCCACATCCTCTCCAACACTTATTATTACTTGTCCTGTTGATTACAGTTATTCTAACAGGTGTGAGATGGTATCTCATTGTGTTTTTTGCATTTCCCTGATAGCTAGCGATGTTGAGCATCTTTTCATATATTTGTTGGCCATTTGTATGTCCTCTAGGGAGAGGTGTCTGTTCAGGTCCTCTACCCATTTTTTGATTGGATCGTTTGTTTTTTGTTGTTGCTATTGAGTTGTATGAGTTCTTTGTATATTTTGGATATTAGGCCCTTATCAGAGGCATTGCTTGCAAATATATTTTTAATTTGGATGGTTGTCTCTTTAATTCTTTTTTTCCACTCTTTTATTTAGCTGTTTTCTTTTTGACATTCAGACAGCAGAGAGAATAGGGCTCAAAGGGAATATAACTCTAAACAAGTAAAATTCTTTGCAGGATGTAGAAAAACATTAATGTCCTTTTCATAAACCTGTTCATCTGACAGGTTAGTCTATGTAAATCACTGTCATCTGGGGACTGTGAACAATTACCTCAGACCAGAGATGCTTAGGTTGAAGAGATTTATAACATGTAAGATGAAGTGTGACCATCGAGTGAACTTAACACTCATTACTGTTCTTCTTCCCTTCTTTCTAGCTGTGTGTCCTCTTTCTCTTTCAGCCCACAACCCCGATGCAAGATCAAGAGAGGGGAGAGTATTCTGGGAGACATGGAATGTAAATATGAAACAAATAACATCGCCTCTCTACCTTGTCTAGGCACCAGGTATTTAATCACCCTGGCTCCATAGAAATTCATGTAGATTGTATGATTGTGTTTTGGTTGTTGATTTTTAATCAAAGAAGTAGAAAATACTTAATATACTATATTTGTTAATTCAATAAATGTTTGTTAAGTGAATATATCTGTGACAGATAACGTCCAAGCCACTGGGAAAGAGTGAACAAAATATTAGAGCATATACGTCAGAAAATGCAATTAAAGTAATATTCCTGTTTAACCAACATGTTAGGTTTAATAAATCCCTTAATCACCAAATATTGAAAACGTTATTATATTTAAAAATAATTAAGCCATACTAAGAATAAAAATATTTAATTTAAAAAATGAATTATTTTTTATTGATGTATACTTGACATATAACATTGGGTAAGTTTAAGATGTATGATATATTGATCTGATACATTTATATATTACAAAATGATTACCACCATACCTTTAGCTAATATCTTCATCATGTCACATAATTATCATTTCTTTTTTATAGTGAGAACAATTAAGATCCACTCTATCAGGAAATTTGAAGTATGTAATATAGATTGTTGAGTATAATTATAATGCTGGGCATTAGATCTCAGAACTTTTTTATCTTCTCGTTGCAACTGTGAACCTTTTCATTACATCTCCCCAATGCCCCCACTTTCCCCAGCCTTGGTAATCATCATTCTACTCTCTGTTTCTAAAAGTTCAACTGTTCTAGATTTCGCATAGAAGGGCTATCACACAGTATTTGTCTTTGTCTGGCTTATCTCATTAAGAATAATTCCATCAAGGTCTATCCATGTTTCTGTCAAAGGCAGGCTGTCTTTCTTTCTCATGGCTGAATATTTCATTGTGTGTATATACCATATGATCTTTATCTATTCATCCAGTGTTTCCATATCTTCGTTATAGTAAATAATGCCATATAATGTAAATAAATATATAGTAAATAATGCAGCAAAGATGAGGGTGGAGCTATCTCTTCGATAGTCTTTTTTAATTTTCATTAGTTATATACCCAGATTGCTGAATCATATGGAAATTGAATTAAAAATTTTAATATTTTTGAGGGTAACTATTGATGTTACGCTCAGAATAATACAGTGGGGTAGGTTGCTATTTAAAATACCATTTTGAAGAAAATTGAAGCTCTGGAATTTAAGTGTCTTGTTTACAGCTAATAAGTGGCCGAGCTGAATTGAGAAAGGGGTCTTGATATTTCAGCCACATAACTTCTATACCTAGCTGCTTTGGTAAGATAAGGGGATTGAAAAAAAAATAGTTTTGGTCATTTGGGGTACAGAAAAACTTTGTGCAAATGTGAATATTAAAATTCAATTTAAATCATTGTCATTAAAAGGTGGAAAGGCCCCTTGATTACACTCTGCAAAGTGTTGACTGCTTTAATACTGAATTTGGGAATTGCTCCAGAGATTGTTCTTCCCATCGCAAATGCTCTTTCTGCACAAACATGCCACATTATTTCTTCTATTAGCATTCTGCGTATTTCAGCAAAGTCAGTTGTAAAAGCTATTTTCATAATATTTATAATTGTAGTATAAAATGTAATATATAATCTCTGCAGAGATCTAATGATTTAAATTATTATATCACTATAAGCTTCAAATTAAGTGAAACTTTTAAAACAGTATTTTTAAAATTTATGACTCTCATCTCTTCAAATTTAAAATATTTATACAGTATTTTCTGTTCATTTGATATGATAGAAAAAGAAATTATTTGGTGTGCTTTAACATATACTAAACAAAATATGACTATATTCATATTTTCAGGCTAGAAAGTGTTGGACAGTAGCTTGTAAAAAGAACAAAATTATTTTGAAAGAAGATCACTTTGAGAAGGTGAGGACATAAAGAAGTCCATCAGGAAAAGGTGAGTGAGAGATTATATCGTCGTTACGTAGATGACAAGGGCTAGAAGTTGACAATGTGAAGATGAGAAGTAAGATCAAGGCAAGGGGCAACATCATTTATTTGGAATGTAAAATTGGAAGCTGTCTAAACAACTAATAGATAAATCAACATAAAAACATTCTTTCCCCAAATATAAAAGTTAAATCAAAGGGATTTTATGAGAAGAAATTTATGGTTCTTCCAGATAATAAAACTTTCTGTTAAATTTCACTTCATTTAGTTTAGCCTAATTATGTAATTAGGAATGCAAGTTATGCTCTCATTTTGAATTTTCTGAAAACACAAAGTTGTGGATGTGTTAAAAAATAAACTATCAAAAAGCATTATATCAGTGTTCAATATACATTAAATCAGCTTATTGCCTTAAAAGGCAGTCAGTAAAACAATTTTCATTGTTCTTGTATTTTTTATATGACTGAAGTTAGGTTTTTGAGACTATATATACACACACACTCATATCAGGTTTTTAGACACAGCCCATTTTAAAAAATTAATAAAATAATTGTTTTCATAAAAAAGAAGTAGGTCGATAAATATTTGATGTTTAACCTTTTAAGTAAAATTCAGCACTAGTTGTTAAGTTTTCCACTTCCAAGAAAAGGAAGGAAAAAAAAACACCCAGAGAAGAATTCTTCCAATATCTCTAAGAGGGAGTAAAATATTGTGCTGAAACTATGCATAAGTTTACTAAGTTCAAAATTCATTTGTAAAATGTATCAGCATCCATACTAATACTGTAGCGATTGCCTGCCTCAGTCACCAAGCCATTTGTTTTAAATTTGTGATCATCTCAGAGGCGCTTCGGGATGTCCATGGACTTTTGACTGTATTTATCTGTAATAAAAATTCAGTCTGCAGGGAATGAATGAATCACTCATCTATGCTTCTTAACAATTGTTATAACAACGTATTTCTTCCTATTAGATTTATCTTAGGCCTTGTTTACTTGTTTTATTGCTGTAAGCAGGAAAGATTGGTAGAAGCCAATAGCTCTTGCAAGCCTGGATAATAGTTGCAAATTGCCGGAGGAAACTATTTTAAGCCAAGCTTGGCCTGCTTCATCAAGTATGTAGTAAATGAGTCCAATTAAATTATTCATGTTGTCCCTTCCACACAGGTCTCATATTTAAAGTAGCAGTGTGGCACCAAGGGAAATGCGTAGGCTTTGGACTTAAGAAATCCTGAGCTTAAAGTAGGCAAATTAGCGTTTATCAGCCTCAGTGTTTTCAACTGTTAAATGGGGAGACAAATATCTTGTTCATGGCTCGTTTTAAATGAGATTCTGGATATACAGTGCTTAACACACCAACTGTGCTTAAAAACTAGTAGTGAACTTTATTACCTTTTTAATCTGGATGAGATAAAGAGAGGCTTGATTTTTTGGTTGTATATCTCTGTCTGTCTTTGCAATTTTGAAGGCTAAGCATCTTCATAAAATGCTAACTGTCTCTAAAACTTAAGCCATAAAATGTAGATTTATTTTGTGTAAGATTCCTTTAGGTAGTCAAGTATGAAAGTGAAAAGTGCTTTGATGGCCTTTTCCCATTTAATTCCTTGGACACAGAAACCAAAAACATTTACAAGCATTTTATGTTAATGACCACAGTTTCAAAATACCCTAGAACCACAATAAATAACCTATGATGTCCATAACTATTTGTGACTCATTGTTCATAACCAAAAGACTACTCTAACATTTATATGTCTGTGCAAAAAGAAAAAAAAAAAAAGCTGCAGTAGTAGGTATGTTTTAAACTAATCAGAGCAAGGCCATTCAAGCTTATGACCCAAAATATGTCAGTTGACTCAGTTCTCAGCAAAGGCTGCCATTCTATTACGGAGAAACCAGCCAATTACTGCACATTAATTAAGTGTAAAATTTGAACTATCTCTCTTTAATATCTGGATCTTGACACTGCAAGTGATATTAGTTGAATTATTATTTTTATATGCTTTGGCAACTTAATATATTTAGGGGTGGCATAAATATTTCTGGACTGTCTTTTATTCTAATAGACACCATCATATAATTGCATTCAGTAGTTTATGAACCATAATCACTTGACTTTTTAACCTTTAGATCACCCTTGCAGTGTAAGTGTCCATGAGGAGAAAATGCATCTTAGGCTTTTGGGGGGCTGGAGAATGCACGACCTCCAGTAGAACCCTCCATGGATACAGGAGAGGACAGCTCTTCAGGAGGAGCGGGGAATTACATTCCAGTGAGATGGCTTTAAGCTTTTACTTCTTAAATTTATGCGAGCCTTTGGATTCTTTATTTAAAAACAAAAAACAACTCTGAGAAGGCTAACACTTTAATCCATCATCAAACCACAAATGGAGTCAACATTTGAGCATAGGCTGATCAGGAATATGCACTGCCAGAAAGACTGGGTGGGGCATTACTGAAGAAAAGTGAGAGTGAGCCAAAAGTCACCTGCTTACCTTCTAAGTTTGTTTTGGTTCAAATTTGTTCCAGTTCTCCCTGAGAGATAATAGAAAAGGAAATTTCAGTTGAATGAAAATAATGTCAACATTGTGATATAAAAACTATGACTAATTTTACATATATCTTGAATGTCGAAAAGAATCATTAACATGTAAAGGTGTTTGTATATTAGCCAATCTAAATTTTAAAGTCCTTGCAATAAATCTCAACTATACGATAATAGTAACCTATATCTCACAATAGTGTCTCTGGAAAAGTGGGAAACATTTTAAATTAAAAACAATGAACTATGCCCACTGCCCATCTGATAACGACAAGTTGAAATTACAGGCTGATGTCAGGGAACAAAAGATACGAATATTAATGTTATAGAAGTATAAAACAAATGCCAGTGTAAGGCACACAATATCGTGATGACAGGACACTGCTGGCTTGTATTAGAAGGAAGGAAGTGAGGCCTGGAGAAGTTGTCTGAGATTGTGGTGTAAAGCTTAGATTTTTACAGGACACATGCTTCCTTGCCCTTGAATACGGAGGAAGTTGCCATGGCTACAAGCCAGTTTACAGGCAATTTATAAAATGAAATATGATCTTCAATTAGCATCATGGCCATAATAGAATTTCAAAATGATAAACTAAGTTTACAGGCATTTTGGAATGTTCGTATATATTAATGCATTGGAAATGTGCCTTAATTATATCTCTAAATTGTGCAGGCAAAGGACGAAGCTGAGATAATTAGGATGAGGTGATCTAGAAGAACCTACTCCCAAAGTAGAAACCACTGAACTCTAGCATCTACTGAAGCACCAGTCCCCAAATGTTGATATAAGCCCATCTACCTGCTAATAATTATCTAGAATGCTTATAAATTATAAATTCTTATGTAGTGAATCTAATAAGAGATCAAGTAATCTACTCCTTAAAAAGTTCATCAGGAGGTTGATACATAGAAGGATCAGAACCACTGAACTGGTCTTTCCAGAAATGACTGGCCAGCATCAGCTTCATTTGCGGTTGGGTCTCGTGATTCTCTAGCAAGTTTTCCAGACTTAATGGCAAGCGACTTGTCCCTTCAACCTGGGAACTGGAACACAGAGGGGACTGTGAAGCACGTATCTGAATACCATCTAACATTTTCCCCAGTGCCTCATTAATTAAAAACAGCAAAGAACATCTCCATGATCCAGTATCTTCCATTTCCTGGTATCCAAAAGAGTAGGAAAATCAAGTCTGTGGTTGCCAGTTTTTGTAAATTGTTCACATAGTTGCAGGCTCTCTGCTCTTACTTATTACTTATAATTGCATAAAATTCACTGGTTGTGAAAAGAAGGAAAAAAAGGAAGAGATTTATTTTCGAAGATGATCCAGGGTTTAGTTAGAGTGCAATGATGATAATGAATAAAAGAAGAGCCTAGAATTCTTTGTTCTTGGCAATAAAATATGATACTGTAATGGTGTTTCCTTTCAGTGCACTGTGTGACTAAAGAAACAGGGGTGTGACATCCACTCTGCAAGTTGTCTCATGTTGGTAACTCTTAACTAGCTGATTTGATTTAACAAACATGCATGTTCCATTTAACTGTGAATATTCCCCACATATTATTCAAATCTGATTTTATTCTTATTTCTTTTTTCAAAGATTTGAGTTTTATCATATTTAAGAAATCACTTATTTAGAAACATACTACATGACTAACGTCAACGTGGCCAGGGTAAATATGTTAAGTATTAGTATTAGTATTAAATATAGTATTAGTTATTACTGTCAGAGTAAGAGTAATCGGTTAACAACATTATTAGACTGTGTTTGAGATAAGGATGTGTTGTGTCTTCTACAATCCTCAAAGGAAAAAAAAAAGGTGAGAAGTTAGAATAAGAAATTATGTGGTTAATGGAAATAAACATTCTTTTCAAGTCTGGTAATGATTCCTTTGAATAAATGAGAGAACATTCCAGGTAGTAGTAGTAGTAGTAGTAGTAGTAGTAGTAGTAGTAGTAGTAGTAATAAAACAACTTTAAATCTTAGAGGCTTAAAAAAAGAATGATTTATGGATGAGCTGAGACTCTGCTTAGTACCACCCTCACTCAAGCCGATGCAACATTTATTCTATGGAGTACTGCTGGTAATTATAGCAAGAAAAGAGAGGGCATGGCAAATTGTGCCTTGATATTTAAAAGTTTCCATCCTGAATGATAGACAGAATTTAGCTGATGTTTTATTTGTCAAAGCAACTTCAAGTTGGCCAGAAGATGTAATCTGATCCATGTGCCCAAAAGGGAGGAAAACTAAATATTAGGTAAATAATACTAAAGACTACAGTAATTTGTCTTCTGGTCATTAAATATTTGAGTCCCTTTCCCCCTAACAAAAAAAACATACTCACTCACTTCCCAAGCAAAGTCCCATCAAGTCATAGCTCTACTTCAATGTCCATGACTTTCAACTGATGCCAAGTGTCTATTTATCCAGACATAGCTCCTCTACTGGAGATCTATGTACCAGACAAGTTACCATCCACTACCAACTGCCCAACTGCCAACCTCAATATGCAATGGTAGAACAAGGATAGATCACCATCATCATCAGGAAAAGTGATAAACAGAAAACAGCGCAGTCACTGGCCTGTAGAAATTCTGAAATCATGCTAGACAGATGTCATGAGGGACTCTTGTGTTGAGAGAGTAGAGAATGAGTTTTGTTTAGACTGTAATTCTGGCTTTAGAAGAGTCCTGCTTCCTAAATTTTCTCGATAGTTTTTATCAAATCCTTCTGGTTGTTTATTCCTTTTTTTAATTACCCACCTTTATTACATCTGAATTGAAAATGAAACTGTGATGTTATGTTCTCACTGGAGGTTAAGCAGCTTTCTCAGTGGGCCCCCAGCCCCCTAGAAAGTTGAAAACCAAGGATCATTTTAATTCTTGGACAGGCATATTTTTTCCTCTCCATGCTTATGATTTCTTCAGCAATAAACTCTCCTAAAACCTTAGCAGTTTTTAAAATGTTTGACTTAGTTACATGTACTAATAGCCACATCTAGAATTGTTTCTAGATATATTTCTTAGATTTACAATATTTCTTTGCTTCCTACCCCATGCTTTCTCTTTCTCAACTTAATTATAGGCCTTAGGCCAATCAGGCTGAGGTGGGAGACCCACACCTTTAATCTCTTTTCCCTGAGCCATTTTATCCAATTGAAAGGATTTACTGTGTGCTACCTTAATCCATTCAAAGGGTTTTAATAATGGGAATAAAAAGCTTCAGCCTTGATTTGATCCTCACCTCAAGGCTAAGTTTTAATCAGCCTTTGTTACTCAAAGGAGGTTTTTTTTTTCAACTCTGCGAGTCTTTGAATTTTGTAGACCTTTTTATTTTGTTTTGTCACTGCTTTCCATTGAGCTTTACTAATGTTCATGGGAATACTAAGAATTATTCCGAAGCATCCCTGGATTCCAGATGTAGAATGCCCTACCCACGTTGTACAGCAGCAACCAACCTCCTGTTACTAATAAGGATCAATCTCTGCCCATTTGTTCAATAGTAAGAGGAGTTTAAAATGGCCAGAAAACAGTCTCAATGTCTACAATATTAGAACCTTTTTGGAAGGGTTGTGTGCCCAAGGTTGTGGAGACAAAAAGCAAACACTGTAAATTCCTTAGTCAGTTGCATAGAATGCCGCAATAGAGAACTCTTCAAAGGGGTCATGATGCTAGAGGAAGCTGTGCAGACAAGGAAAGCAAATCTCTATCTGTGATACCCATGTATTTCTATGAGGACAAACTGCTGCCTTCCTATCACGGATGGGAGCCAAAGTAATCAACTTGCCACCAGATGGATGGATAATAAGTAACCAGTCTCTCCTGATCACTAAAGAATGTTGCCAGGCCTGAGGATCTGTGTTGATATCTGCTATTGGCCACTCAACATTAGCAGTTGCTGTGTCCATATCAGGTGTGAAGAAGGAATTTTATGCTGTTGAGCCTATTTACAGCCTTCATCGAGCATCACTACTGTTTAGAGAGAAAGGTTACCTGATGTCTAGAAAATGAATTTTTCTTCGTCACCCACTATTGATAGTATCCTCTGCAGTGGATGCCCCTCGCTTGGCATTTACGTAACATACAGATTTCTATATGCTATGTTCCATTCCAAAAGACACAATCCAATAGCCTTTGAAAGATCACCTTATAAGCAGTTTTATTCTTTTCAACTGGCCAAACCATTTTCCAATGTTCATTATTTGATGTAAATTCATATCTCAAATTATTTTACCTACTAAACAATATGGGCAACAAGATATATGCCTCGAATTATTCCTATCGGGGAAATTTTATTTCACAGCCATCTATCAAGGACACTTTTAAATAAGTTATAATACATTGCATCCACCTTTACCCGAATACACTTAATCATGCAGACTCACTAAAAAATGAAAAAACAAACAAACAAAAAACCCCCACAAACCTATGCCTGAATTTTTTCTCTCTAAGGTAACTAGTCATACTGGTTATGAGGAATTTCCCACCAAGTCACAGATGTGAGTTGAGTAAGACCACCAAGAAGCAAGAGTAGGTCTAGGTCACTTGCTCACGTAATTTTCCCAAAGAGTAGGTCTAGGTCACTTGCTCACGTAATTTTCCCATATTTTCTGAGCCTGCTTGGGATTGTCTCATATGGAGCATTCCCATTTAGAAATGGAATGCTAATGATTATGCTTAGCCTCATGAGTTCCTAGATTGGATAATACCCAGTAGGCAGCCTAGAAGGTATTGCTTGATCTAAACCATTGGCAAAGAATATAGCAAGGTGGACAGAAAGACACCACGATCACCACAGTGGTAATTCAAACTCTTTCACTCAGTTTCTAGAATTGATCCAGTTCATGGACCCAGAGATCATTAATTAAAGGAAAGTTTGTCTCCTTTTGAGCAGGAATTATACAACATGCCTTAATATATGCTTTAGATTTTCTTCTATGCCTTCATTAGCAGGAAAATAGACATTTACCAAGGTAACTGTGAATGAAGAAATGGTAAATACCCAGACCTGCCAGTAGTCTCTTGACCCTGGCTTTGAGTTTACATTAATCCCGATGACTCAATGCATCACCAGGGTCCATTGGTTGTGAGCGAGAAAGGGACTGGTGACTTTGGAAATCATGTGGAAACTGTAGTTTGGGGCAGAAGCCATCTCAAGGTAGGTTCTGTGAATCCATAGAAAAAAAATCCTTTTCTTTTCCAGTTCCAAATGCAGAATTGGAATAGATATATATACTTAGCACTTGGCAGAATTCCCATATTGTCTCCTTATCACGTAGAGGAAGGGCTATCTTTGAAACAAGAAACAATGGAAGCCGTTATAACTTCAGGGCTAAAGGAAGAAGTGGAGGAATTCGTTTTCTCAGAGTCCAATAAAAACTGGACCATACAGTAGGGGGCAGAGGCAAGGAAGGAACAAATCACACAGGGAGCAGCCTTCCTGCACTCTGGTCTCCTGCAGTGGTGCCTCCGATTGTGTGTGCAGGTCAGAACTAGCTGTTAATGAAACCTGGCTCATTCAGTCTACAGGGATTAACTCCCTGGGCACAGAAGAAGGTAAAGAATGAGAGAAAAATGAATAGTATTGGGCAAAGGAAAAATAATAAGCAAAACTACCACAGACATTTATCTTTGCTATTGAAGAAAAAAGATAGAAGAGTATTTTCTGGAAGAGGTGCTTTATTGGAGAAAGAAAGACACATTAAATCTATGTTGCTAATGTTGATGTGGGATCTCCTGAGAGAGAAAAAAAATGATTATTTTTAAAAACAAACTTAACATTTATTAAATAGAAGTAAACCAAATTTGCATTATGTTAGAGATTATGTAGTTCGAGGTTAAAGTGTATAAAGGTATTCTTGGATCGAGTATTATAAAATTAGAGATTATAGTTGAACAGAGTGCTTTGTTTTGTTTTGTTTCTGCTATTAGACATTTATTGAATGAAATGGAAAGGTGGTACAATTTATGGCAGATGTATGTATACATCTTTTCTTTAAATAGCATATCTTTTCTTTAAGTAGCAAATCTTTTCTTTAAATAGATTTATCCATTTAAGAGGCCTGTAGACAGCTTGTCTTGTGTGAATGCTTGTATGTGTTTTGTGTGAGTTTTATTTAATCATTCCTAAGTGATGCAACTATTTTATTCTGAATTTTATATTATAAATTGGGGAATAAATTATTAAAAAAATGCCCTTCATCTCTTATTTTTCTCATCGATTTGCAGTGAAGTTTTAAGGCTTTTTTTTTTTTTTTTTTAATTTAGACAACTTGAAGAATAAAAGCCTGCCTACAGTTCCATTTGGCCAAAATTTTGATTTAAAAAATCTAGTGATGTAGATAGTTTGGGTATAGTTTCTTTCTCTTCTTGGTTGGACTTAGCTAGTAACTTTTAAACTAAACTTTTTGTGATCTACTCTTTTATAAAACAGAAAAATACCCAAGGAAAGATTAATGCTTTTTTTTCCCCCCCAAACAGAGGAGCTACTTCTAGTTTATTTAATTTGCTTATTTATTTATTTTTTTATTATAGCTGAATATCCCTTTTCTTATAAAACCTTCTTCTGTTTTCTATTTCAATTGTGCAAGAACAACTTTGGGACAATAAAATTCTTAAAGTAAAGCCACAGTTCTTTTTTATATTTATATCCCCTAACACACTTTTTTTTGCTATAGTGTTCAGAGATGTATAAGTTAAAAGGATTGGACAGTGTACTTTCTCAACACATAAAGTATAGAGACAGAATTGTTAATAAACATTTCTATATCTGTAAAAACCACCTCAAAACCTAATTTATTTTAGTATAAGTCTTACAGAGATAATCTTTACATTTTTGTGATTTACAAGGCAGGAGAAAGAGGATCATAGTGATGTTTTGGTAAAATGTAATCTCTGAGATTCTATATAAAACTAAAAATAAATCTTTTTCCAGCCAGGAAAACTCTTAAATTTATCCTGTCATGGGAGTCCACATTCAATTTGTGTCCTGGGCAGAGATTGATTGGAATTAGAGCAATAGTTATACTCTGGTCTAAGTGCAGGTCCCAAGATGCCCAAATAATAAACCTGATAATGTCTACAGAACATTTTGTAGAAGTTTGGTAGTTTACTATGAAGAATTGGGAAAGCATTCCAGAGTTTTCCCTTGAGTTTGACCAAAGCTTCCTGGGGCACTGAGACAACTCAGTGTGCCTTTACTTCTTAGTTAAAACCATATGGGTTAAGAATTCTGAGAAAAGCTTCTGGTGACAGAGTATGTAGCAAAGTGAGAATTGTATCTGAAGTTGGAAGATATAGGTTTAAGTGAGTTCTCATCCTTACCAGCCGTTACTGTCTCCAGGGCTTATTTTCCTACGTGTGCCCTGTGCAAAAGAGGGCCAGCTTGACAGCTTGCTTATTTTTGGTAATGATTAAAAATAATAACATATTTAATCATTTGGTAATGATTAAAAATAATAACATATGAGAAATGTATTATAAACTTAATACCAATATACAAGTGCTACATGTTTTTGTTCATAAACTTCAAGATATAACAAGGGGTCAGATTTTGTGTGGGCAACACCTAGTGTTTACAGATGAATAGCCAGAGTCTATGGAGGTTAGCTGCATTGTTTATGGTTACAGAGAAGGAATGAAAAATAAAAAATTCAAGTTCCCGGAAAATCAGCTTTCTATAAGACTTAGGAAGATACAAGAGGATTGTAGATCAGTGTGTTTCAAGACGTGGTCTGTGGAAGACCTGCCTTAGATTGTGTGGATATTCGTAAGAAATGCAAATTCATAGGCTTTGCTCAAGACTAACTGGCTCAGAGTCATTGGAAATGGGCTCCTTTTACACAAACCCCCAAGTTAATCATGTGCTCTTGAGTCATTGAAAATCATTCTTTTATAGAAACTCTTAAATCGAAGTCAGAACATCTGGCTTTGATGATTGAATATTTGCATGTCCTTGGACATAGACCGTCTTGGTTTCTATACCTTTAAAGGAAGGTTAAAGGTTGCTGCCATTTACATATCTGTCCTGTCATACAGGTAAAATATGGAAATAAGTAATTATATGTAGTACAAGAAAAAAGGGTTCCCTTGATAAATTCTTACATTGCAGTTGTGAGCGTATGGCTGCCCCACAGCAGAGGGCAGCTTGCACTGCCCTCGCTGCTGACGCTGCAGCACAGGAATTAAAGTCTCCACAGTTGACTCCTCTAGCTAGGGGAGATATACACATGCCCGCAGGGCACTTATTATTGTACAAAGGAAACACCATGCTTTTAAAAATCTGATTTGATGTTTTTCACAAAGAAAAATAATTACGGTCTTCTTAGGCATTTTGAAAATTATGCTGGCACTTACAAGAGTGACCAGAATGCCAATCTTTCTATAACCTCTGCCATAGGGCTTGTATTTTTATGTCCCCCTGACCATTATGCTATTGCACACGCCAAATCATTGTTTGATTGTTTACCTTTCCCCGTCAAAGTGTTTGTTAGCATATGGGGAAGGGGGATAAGGAGTGAGAGAAAACACAAATACTAGTGTAGTGACATCTGCTTGGCTTTGCTGTCAATAAGGGCTCAATTCCCGACAGAGACTAACTGGCAATATGATCTTGGGAATGCTACTTAATATTCCTGAATTTCAGTTTCCTTATCAGTAAAATTTGAGATAGAAGCACATACTTCACTGGGTTCAGATGAGATTGAAATGAGAAAGTGTGTGTCAATTTGCCTGGCACAAAATGATTTATAAATAGATGTTTCCTTCCTTGCTGAAGACACCTATCCTTTCCTGCCCTTCACTGCATCCCTCTTATTGTTAGATTTACTTAAATTTAGCAAACATTTATTTGGTATCGAATATACACAAACACATATTCACTAATGTCTCTCAGCTCTCCCACAACCAGTGAAGAATTTCACCTGAGGACTTCACCGTCTAGTTAATAATGATAACAGTCACAATTGAGTGAGACACTATCTCTTATATTACATATATTGTTGGGCAAAACAATTCTTCAAGGAAGAAATTATGACCCTCATTTTACAAATGTACTCATGGCTCAGGAGGTAAATGAGAGAACCAAGCCCATGAATCCGTGATGCTGAACTGGGTTTGAACTCAATTCTACCTTTCTCCAAAATGTATCTTTCCACTAGAGCACATCGATGCCCACTCTCAAACCAGATTGAAAATATTTCTCCCTCAAATCTACTCCTTTCTCTCTATTTCCTGTTTTAGAGAATAGAATTACAATTCACTTAGTTATCTAGGACAGGGGTCCCCAACCTCTGGGCCGTAGACTAGTACAGGTCCATGTGCTGTTAGGAACCAGGCTGCATAGCAGGAAGTGAGCAGCAGGCGAGCAAATCTTCATCTGTATTTGCAGCCACTCCCCAGCGCTAACATCACCGCCTCAGCTCCACCTCAGATCATCAGGCATTAGATTCTCATAGGAACACAGGTCCCTGGTGCCAAAAAGGTTGGGGACCACTGATCTAGGAAGGAAACTGGGAGATTTTCTTTGGGACTGTTTTTTTTCTCATCTCCTGCTTCAAATCAATGCTAGCATTTCTTCATTTATACTCTCCATAATTTTGAAATTTGCTTTCTCATCCTCAGACACATATCTTCTAACCTAAGAAGTTTAAAGTTTCATTATCTCAAACTTAGATGGCAAAAATAAAATCTCCATTCTTTGTCCAATGAGAGACCTCATGACTCTATCCATGTCAACCATTCCAGAATGATCTTCTAAAGCCTAGATTTAGATTTGGTCACATCGCCCTTTCCAATTAGTCCATAATTCCTCATGCCTCTCCAAGCACCCTTTGCTCCTGACAATTTCCTTTTACAATTTTTTGCAACTGATACGTCATATGCCATTTCCAACTGCACATCTTTGATAACCCTGCTTTCTGTACCTGATGTGAATACTATTCTCGTGCCTCCCTGGCAGATACAAAGGCAGACTCAGGACTCACTCAAGTGCTCCATCTTCGGTGTTATCTCCAATTAGATCTCCCACCTTCATGTCCCACTGCACTGTTAGGAGCCTGCATCACAGGCTGCTTGTTACATGTCCCCGCTCCTAGCATACTGTACTTTTCTTGATGTTAGGAGTGAGAATTTTGTTTGTCTTCGATTTCTAACAACCAGTGCAGTGCTAGCAATTAGTATAGGCACTTAGTAAGTATTTATTCAAAACATAAATACATGAGTGAATGAGTAGTACACCATTTTTTTTTCTGGGATTAGGCAGGTGAGGGGCCAGATACTTCATGTAAGCTTTGTAATATGACAAGGACAGGACAAAGTCTCTGACACTGATAGCCTGCTTAGACGATTGAACAACAGGTCAAGTTTAATTGATGCTTTTTTTCTTCAGTATTATTCTGTGGAAATGAGAGAGTTTATTTACCTGAATAAAGCAAATTCACTTTGATTCCCACTTTGTGACTCTGAAAATTGTAAATGACCAGAGTCTGAAAGGGGACCAAATATTTTTTCAAATTCTTTTGGAGATATATTATCCCAGCTTCATAGGACACCTTGAGGATGTCACCCTGAGTGTATACTTCACAAAGCTCTGCCTACAAAAGTCAGCTTAGAAAATTGAAGTGACTAGCTTATTTGTTCCTTTAAAGAGCACTCATTTTACTACTTTAGTGAAAAAGGGAAATAAAAGGAATACCAGAGGGCTCTGTCAAATGACAAAGAAAACTGCTGGTTCAGTTATGACTGCTTTCAGCTGAATGTAAAAGATACTGACTTCGGGAGCTGAATCAAACAAAAAGTAGTGTAATTTTTCTCACACAAGAGGAACCTTGGAGGGAGATAGGCTACTGAGGCAGTTCCATTAACTTACAAATGACTCAGTTTCCCTTTTCTTCTCTTTGTACCATCATCATTAGTATTTGGGTTTTGTTATCATGGCCATAAGGTGGCTGCTCTACCCACAGCCAACATGTGTGCTTTACACACAAGAAGGAGGGGCAAGAGCAAAGGGAACAAAGCATATGGCCGTGGAATCTGCTGCTTTTTTTTTAGCTCTACCTGGTAAACATCACCTCTCATTGACCAGAATATATCACATGACCAATGGCTACAAGAAGACCTATAAGAAGTTTTTGGATACATGGCCTCCCTAAACAAATAACGGTTCTTTTAGTGAGGAAGAAGAGAAAAAGGAAATTGACTGCACAAATCTATGTTCCAAAAGGAGAGATCAATATTAATATATTCATAGTAGGAGACTTTAACACCCCATTGACACCAATGGACAGATCTTCCAGGCAAAGAATCAACAAGGAAACAATGGGCCTAAAAGATACACTAGAACAGATGGATTTAATAGATATTTCCAGAGCATTTTACTCCAAAGCAGCAAAATATACATTCTTCTCAAGTGCACATGGAACATTTTCATGGCTAGACCACATGTTAGGATACAAATCAAATCTCAATAAATTTAAGAAGATTGAAATCATATCAACTGTCTTCTCTGATCACAATGGTATGAAACTAGATATCAACTACAAGAAAAAAAAACTGGAAAATATACAAAAACATGGAGGCTAAATAACATGCTACTAAATAATGAATGGGTTATTAATGAAATCAAGAAAGAAATCAAAAGATACCTGAGGCAAATGAAAATGAAAACACAATGACTCAAAATTTATGGGACACAGTGAAAGCAGTCCTAAGAGGGAAATTCATAGTAATACAGGCCTACCTCAAGAAACAAGAAAAAGCCCAAATAAACAGTGTAACCTTACAATTAAAGGAATTAGAAAAAAAACAGCAAACAAAGCCCAAAGTAAATAGAAGGAAGGAAATAATAAAGATCAGAGTGGAAATAAATGAAATAGAGTCTAGAAAAACAATACAAAAGATTAATGAAATCAAGAGCTGGTTCTTTGAAAGGATAAACAAAACTGACAGACCTTTAGCCAGACACATGAAGGGGAAAAAGTGAGAAGACTCAAATATATGAAAACAGAAATGAAAGAGAAGAAATAACCACAGACTCCACAGAAATACAATGGATCATAAGAAAATACAAGCAATTATATGCCAACAAATTGAACAATCTGGAAGAAATGAACACATTCCTAGAAATGTATACTCTCCCAAGACTGAGTCAAGAAGAAACAGAAAATCTGAACCAACCGATTACCACCAATGAAATAGAATCAGTAATCAAAAACTTCCTCAAAAACAAAAGTCCTGGACCAGATGGCTTCATAGGTGAATTTTACCAAACATTCTAAGAAGAATTATCACCCATTCTTCTCAAACTATTCCAAAAAATTCAAGAAGAGGGAAGGCTCCCTAACTTCTTTTATGAGGCCAATGTTACCTTGATTCCAAAACCAGGCAAAGACATTACAAAAAAGGAAAACTATAGGCTGATATCTCTTATAAACACTGATGCAAAAATCCTCAACAAAATATTAGCAAACCGAATTCAGCAATACATTACAAATATCATACACCATGATCAAGTTGGATTTATTCCTGGGATGCGACATTGGTTCAATATCTGCAAATCAATTAATGCGGTACACCACATTAAAAAATTGAAAGATAAAAATCATATGATCATATCAAGAGATGCAGAAAAAGCATTTGACAAAATCTAGCATCCATTTATGATAAAAACTCCCATCAAAGTGGGAATAGAGGGAATATACCTCAACATAATATATGACAAACCTACAGCTAACATCATACTCAATGGGGAAAGGCTCAAAGCATTTTCCTTAAGATCAGGAACAAGACAAGGATGTCCACTTTCACCACTCCTCTTCAACATTGTATTAGAAGTCTTAGCCACAGCAATAAGACAAGAAAGAGAAATAAAAGGCATCCAAATTGGAAAGGAAGAAGTAAAACTCTCATAATTTGCCGATGACATGATACTATATAGAGAACCCTAAAGATTCCACCAAAAACCTGTTAGAACTGATCAATGAATTCAATAAAGAAGCAGATTACAAAATAAATATTCAGAAGTCAGTGGCATTTTTATACACCAATGATGAACTTTCAGAAAGAGAAATTAAGAAAACAATCCCATTTACAATTGCGTCAAAAACTATA
Source organism: Pteropus medius (assembly GCF_902729225.1). NCBI lineage: Eukaryota > Metazoa > Chordata > Mammalia > Chiroptera > Pteropodidae > Pteropus > Pteropus medius. The sequence continues at coordinate 20,985,490 of NW_024349519.1, read as the reverse complement.
AAATACCTGGGAATCAAATTAACCAGAAAGGAAAAAGACCTGTTTTCAGAAAATTATAAATCATTGAAAAAAAGCAATTGAAGAGATACAAATAAATGGAAGCATATACCGTGTTCATGGGTAGGAAGAATAAACCTTTTAAAATGGCCGTACTACCCAAAGCAATCTATAGATTCAATGCAATCTTTATCAAAATACCAATGGCATTTTTCAGAGAGCTAGAACAAATAATCCTAAAATTATATGGAGTCATAAAAAACTCCAACTAGCCACGACAAACTTGAGAAAGAACAAAGTTGGAGGTATCATACTACCTGATATCAAACTATACTACAAGGCTACAGTAATCAAAACAGCAAGGTTCTGACATAAAAGCATACATTGATCAATGGAACAGAATAGAGAGTCCAGAAATAAATTCACGCCTATACGCTCATTTAATATATGACAAAGGAAGTAAGAATATACAATGGAGTAAAGACAGTCTCTTCACAAATGGTGTTCGGAAATTGTACAAATACATGTAAAAAAAAGAAGCTGGACCATCTTCTTACATCGTATGCAAGAATAGACTCACAATGGATTAAAGACTTAAATGTAAGACCCGAAACCATAAAACTTCTGGAAGAAAACATAAGCAGTAAACTCTCTGATATTACTAACAGGAATTTCTTTTCAGATATATCTCCTTGGGCAAAGGAAACAAAAGAAAAAATAAACAAATGAGACTACATCAAGCTAAAAAGTTTTCATACAGAAAAGGAAACCATCAACAAAACAAAAAGACAACCGACTGTTTGGGAGAACATATTCACTAATGATACATCTGATAAGGGGTTAATATCCAAAATTTATAAAGAACTTATACAACTCAACAACAACAACAAAAATGATCCAATTAAAAAATAGGCAGAAGACCTGAACAGATACTTCTCCAAAGAGGAAATACAGATGGCTAATAAACATATGAAAAGATGCTCAGTGTCACTAATTATCAGAGAAATGAAAATTAATTAAAACTACAATGAGATATAACCTCACACCTGTCAGAATGGCTATCATCAAGAAATTAAAAAACAGCAAGTGTTGGCGAGGATGCGGAGAAAAGAGAACTCTCATACTTTGTTGGTAGGATTGCAAATTGGTACAGCCACTATGGAAAGCAGTATGGAGGCTTCTCAAACAATTAAAAATGGATATACCTTTTGACCCAGCAATTGCACTTCTGGGTATTTATCCAAAGAAAACCAAAACAATA
>NW_024349519.1:20798502-20980807 GCF_902729225.1 Pteropus medius | reverse complement strand
TGCAGACTTGCCAGTTCACCTCACATCTACATCTTTGGGATGTGGGAGGAAACTAGAGTCCCCAGAGAAAGCCCACCCGAGCTTATTGCAAACTCTACACAGTGGTCCTGTCGGGAATCATTTTTTTTTTTTCTTATAAACAATATAACAAAATGTTAGGAGAAACAATGTTATTTGAAGACCTGGTAGACACATATGGCTGCCCGAGACATACACTCGTTGTGGTGGGGAAAGATGACTGAGATCTTCTCAGAGGAACGGTATTTTGGAGGTATTTTAAGGCTCTCCCTCCCCAAAAAAATTGCTCATCACAGCAAAAACAATATAATTTTTTGTTTGCCCCAGTGTGCTACCTCATTTGTGAAGCTTCTCTTGGCCTAATGAATTATTTCCTTCTAGCTATTTTTTGTCACTTAGCATGTATTTTATTATATCTTCCAACTACATTTTAAGCTATTTTAAAGATCATAACCCTGCATATGCTAGGTACTCAATCATTTGTTGACATGTTTCAGGCCCTATTCTCAGCTCTGTGCCTAATTAGCAGGATGACATTGAGTTATTTCACATCTTTGTATTTTGCTTTCTCATCTGTCTAACACATGATGTTACCAGTTTCGGTGGAGATCTTGTTCACACTCTTAGTACCCACTTTTTCTTTATCCAGTGAGAGTTGCCTTATTTCCATTAAGAATCCATTAATGCCTCTCAGAAGCTCAGTCATGTCTTTTGAGTGGGGAATGACATCCAGGGCTTTTCAATCAGCATATATAATATAGGGCACAGTGACTTCCTCCAAGATTAATAAGGATCAAGCCAAGCTAATGACAGTCAATATGGCACATTCACTAAAACCATTGAATTGAATAAAATTGCTCTCTTATTGCTAGACTCAAAATCAGGAGGATAAACTCTGGAATATCTGCATTTCCAAATGGACAGAGACTGCCTGAGTGAAGCTACAACAGAAAAAAATCAGAGCCATGACATGAAAATATACTGAGACCAGCTGCCTTCATTTGAGCACCAGATCTCTCAATGCCCAAAGCCAACACTATTCCATCATTATTGCTACTTGAGTATAGGTCGGCGTCCCCATTCTCCCACCACCATTTGATTTTTGAACTTATTCCAGCTTAAGTTAGTTCTGTGTAAGTCATAATTAAGAGTCTGGATTAAATGATGGCAAAATAGAAATTTCTTTCATATATTTCTGTAAAGACTGTGAATTGGTAGATCTTTTTGAGAAATCAAAAGCTTTCACTATGTTCATACACTTTTTTCTTTTCATATTTGGATATCTATCCTAAGGGAATTATCCTAAATATAAAAAAAGCCTTGTGACAAAGAAGACAGGAAACTCTTTGAAACCAATTTTTGTTTCTTATTAATCATTGTACACACAGCACTTAACACGATGTTAACACTAATTACTTATTAAATCTATCAACCGATTAAATAATATCAACCCAAATTGTTTATCATAACTTAAAAAACAAGAATGTACACATCTTTAGGGAAAGGGTTAATTTTCATATGTATACATTATGATTTATTTTACAGTCATCAAGATTATAAGTGATTTGTAATACCATGAAGAACTAAGTATGACATAACATTAAGAGAAATAAATTTAGAAGCTTATATATAAAGCACAGACATATCTGTTAAAGACATATTCCAGAAGGATATGCCAAAATGATCATGGAAGAGGGTGAATATATTTTCTTTCGTCCACTTTTCTATGATTGCCAAATTGTATTAACATGTAAATATGACTATTTTAATATTGACACCTAAAAATACTTACCTGGTTTCAACTATTTGCTAATAATCTTTTCAATTGTATTATTCTGTGATTCTAAGAACACTAAATTTTCAGTTTTCACTAACCTCATTTGCAAGTAGTAAAAGTTTAGTCCCAAATTCAATGATAAAGCCGATAAAGTTGAATTATTAGTTACAACGTACTCGTACTTATTTTTTCTTGTTTTTGAATAGTTGTTTAATGGTTATTTTTTAATGACTCTTTCCCATACTTGTGAAATTAAACAGAAACAGAGATTGTTACAGAGATCAAGAAGAGTGTCATGTTTCTTTGGATGTGATCTTTTTCACTTGATCCAAATTATCAAGTAAGGTGCCCATTGTCTTTATGTTCTGGACCAACTGTTCCCTCAACATTGACCAGGGATCCTTCTGTGTTTCCCTAGTCAGTTTTCTCTCTCCTTCTCTCTAACAGCTACATCCTGCCTATCCCTAGTTATCCAGCCCCATATTATTGTCCCTAGCTCCCCTGACTTCACACTAAACACCTGCTCTATGATACATACATATTTGAACTTCATTCAGTTCACCTAGCTCTCTACTCTCTAGCTTTCGGAATATAGTATTCTCCCCTTACCCATGGAAAATATGTTCCAAGGCCCTCAGTAGATGCCTGAAACCAAAGATAGTACCAAGACTTATATATACTTCATTTTTCCTATACATACCTACGTTTCATGGTTTTTCTCTTACATATATGAATTGCCAGCATTACTACTATTGCACCTTGGGCCATTAATAAGTAAAATAAGGGTTACTTGAACACAAGCACTGCAATACCACGACAGTTGATCTGTCAGTTACTAAGTGACTAACAGTTGGGGAGTATATACAGTTTAGATATTTTGACAACAAGATAATTCATGTCTTGGCCAGTATGGGGTGGAATAGATTGGGACAGCAGGAGACTTCATCACACTACTCAGAACAGTGTGTAATTTAAAACTTATGAATTGTTTACTTCTGGAATTTTTCCATTTAATATTTTTGGACCACAGTTGATCATGGGTAACTGAAACCATAGAAAGCAAAAGCATGGATAAAAGGGGACTACTGTAATCTTTCTCTGTCCATATTTACCTGGAAAAATTTTTCCTTATTATTCATTTCTAAGTAGGAAGTTGCTTCCTTATAAAAGCCTTCTTTGACCCCTAAAATGAGGTCATTTACCCCAACTACAGTTTCCCATGGGTCCTTGGTCTCTTCTCCATAGCACTGACCATGTATAACTATGTACTTGGGGGTTCCCCCACAAGAATGTAATCCAGGTGACCAAAGACAGCATCTCTCTGTCTAGTCTGTCTTGAATGTAGTCACGGCACTTTGTGCAGAGCTAATAATTACAGCATTTAGTAAAATTAGAAAGAATGGTAGATATCACATATTTGTTTAATATCACAACTATTATTGGAAAATGGATCATCTAGTTTTCTGGAATTCCAGCTCGGTTCTATTCACCGTGTCACTCTGCCTTCCATGATTCTTTTCTCAAGTGGGCTGTTTTCAACCTTCAAACATGAATAATATAATATTATGCCATTTTACTTTTACCACAGACTTCTGGGATAGGTTTTCATTTGTTTCTGAACATGGGAAACAGAGGGAGGGAGGAAAAAGGACAAAGGTAAAGAGAAGAAAACAATAAGAAAATGTGCTCAGAAAGATTATATCTTTGGAAAATCAGTATTTAATTATTGATCATACCTTTATGGTAGCAGAAGGCTATGGAAAAAAAGTTCCTTAAATTAAAAAAAAACTATAATAAACAAATGTACTTATTATGGTTAAAAATCCCTGGATCATAAGTTCCGTAGAGAAATTTATAAAAATATTTGTTTTAAAACTGTTTTTGTTATGATATCCATAAAATTATGGCTGTTTATGAATTTTTGTAAAAAACAGTAATATTCAGAAACTAAAAATAAACAAACACAAAAGAAACAGGAAAACTAAAAACCAGAGCTCAGTCATGCTCATCCTTTTTATGTCCTTCAGATACACACATAAGAGCTTTTAGATTGAAGAGTCAACTGCCTGAAAATTAACAAGGGATTCAGGAAAAACAGCAGAAAACAGGTGAAAACCTCTAAAATGATCCAGCATTGATTTATAACAGATGCTAACTCCCCATGAAATTGTAGACTAAAAATAGGAAAGACAAAGTAACCTTGAAAGAGTTTAAGGAAAACTGGCAACCTTCAGATTCCATAATTAAAAAAAAAATCACTCGCATCTCAATCTAATATGAGTTTATTTACAAGAGATTTGGTTACTTAATTGAATATGTTATTTTAAAACTTTATTTTTATATGAAATATTTGGCTGGATCTATGCTATATAGTTTTTCTATTTTAGGGAAAGAAAAAATGTATAAGCTGCAAGATATGGTGAAACCATTTCATTTAATATTTATTTTCAAACAACTTTGAGAAAATAATTATAAATTTTACTTCAGGGATTTCTGGTGAGCAGTTATGAGGTCGAACTGAGGAAATCAAATGGTTTCTAATTGGGTCATAACCCTATATGGTCTTGCTTCACTGGAGGAAGCAAAACAAGTTTGAGATCAATATTTACACATGAAGAAAATTTCCTAAATATTTGGGGTTTTTTTGCAATGCTTAATTTGACCACATGATGCATTTTTTTTATGTTCTACAATTCTTGAAGGAGTGTATGTCCACTCAGATACTTTAAAGAAACATATCAAATTAAAAATAATCTTTATGTTTAATGACTAATTTTTAAAACACAGAATTCATAGTTTATTCACTGTTAAAAGTAAATACATTGAGTTCTAGTAACATGGAAATTCAGCAAACTAGTGAGTCAAGTCCTCAAAGAAAAAGGACAGCGTCTAGAGAGAAATGGATCACCTTAACTGGCCAGGAAACCATGTAGTTTGAAAAACATCAGTTTTAGAGTTATGTATAAACCACTCACTGACTGAAATAAAGGGTTGTTTTTCAAATTTATTGGTTTTATCAAAATTTGAAAACACTTATGTAACAGGCTGTAACAGAGGCCAAACTTATTTAGTCATGGAAGATCCCTTTATGATTCAGGTACCAAATATTCACAAGCTATTATTATCGTTAGGTACTATGCTAGAAATAGAAATATAAGATATAAATTCTGTTTTCAACACTTTAGTTGGGTAAAAAAGAAGAACCACATGAAATGCTAAATAAACATGTGTGCTTAATAATAATATAAGCAATCATAACAATTATGAATTTGCCTATTACAAATAACACAACTAATCAATTTAGTTTAAACAATAAAACTAATTGGACACATAACTGGACAGTCGCAAGACTTCAGTGCTACAATGGCTTAAGAGTAGAATCAAAGACACTTTCTTTTTTCTTTTCTGTGTTACACCTTCCATGGTGTTGATTTCAACTGAAAGTGGTCTGGCTTTATAGTGGCAAGAGGGCTGCAGCATTGCCAGATATCCCATTTTTATAGCACATCATCCAAAAAGAGAAAGAGCAATGGCTTCTACTGGCTCTCCCAGAAGATCCTCATATACCATTGGCCTGAATTCATTCAAGCTTATTTGTGAACCAATCATTTTGCTCAGAGGAATATCATGTACTGATTGACCTGTGTGTGGATTTCCTGAATTTATCTCAGTGGTAGGGGATTGAAATCAGCCTAGAGCTAGGAGCAGGCTGTGTCTCACTCCATCTCTGAACCACAGGGGGATATGCAATGGAATAGTTATGCGGACAATAACTTCAATGTCTGCTTCTTTTATTTCTCCAGTTCTCTCTCTCTCTCCCTTCCTCCCTGTCTCTCTCTCTCTCCCCCCACTTCTCTCTGTCTCTCTCGTGCACCCACACGTGTGCACACACACACACACCATTATGCACACTTTTTAAAAATCTCTACAACTATAGGAAAACACTCATCCTCTTCCAAAGTATAACATCAGAAAGTTCTATTTACTGCATTCAAGTTGATAGGCAAGATCTCTTGGTGAAATGGCATACTCATCATTGGACAGGCTGAAATTCTACATGGCTCGGTGATCTATGGCAAAAACATATTTTGTACATTCTTGGTTTTCAAAATAAGTAAACATGGGGAAATCATGTGGTAATGTCAATGAAAATTCTCATTTGAAAAAGGAGAGAATGTGAAATGACATATAGTTGTCAATATTCCACAGCACAAAACATATACTGTTGTCCAAAACAAAGCTAGGATTCCCTTTCTTCAAAACAGAATCAGTCCTTTGATCAGATACAATAGCTGCTCAGGAGGCTGCTTTCTGGGAGCATTGTCTTATCCTTTGTCCTTCATGGCCACATCAATGGACATTTTCCTTTCTAGGCAATGCATTACCTTAGCAGTCTTGTGGAATGATGTCAGGTTTTGGAAGATTGGTTGGGGAAATAAATCACTGACTGGTTTCAGCCAAGTTTGAGGTTTCTTTGGTAATTCAACTCACTTCAAAATACAGTCAACTTTGGTCTATTTGCTTCTGGTAAATTCCATGGCCTAGTATACAGAGGCAGAGATTGAGTTTAGTCTCAGTCGGTGAGCCTGTGACTTTCTATCCTCAGTAGTCATGTTCTGTAGTACCAGGCACCTGTGCACAGCCCATTTTCCCCAGCTGTCCAAATAGTTAAATAGACTTTAACTTCACCCTGACATTTGCCTTAGAAGAAATGGAAAAATAGCCTCTCTTGGGGAGGTGCTGGTAATTAGCCACTCATCCCCATGCTATATTCCCAGCTCATCTTCAGGGTAAGATTGAGTTCCACTTTTATGAGTTGAAGAATGATAAATAAAAGGTACCCCAGAGACACCAGGGGTATCAGACTAGCCTTTCATCTCATTATTTTCTGTTTTGTAAATATTCCACCTCTCTGCCCCTGCTCACATGGACTCTAGCTTGGGGGTAAATTATTTGACTTTTACAACTCTGTCAGATTTTCAGTTACATCTGTTCCGATGTGTCATTGTTTGCAAGCAGAGAACATTGTTTTAGCAGGACTCTGTACTTTTCTCCCTCTTTGCCTTCAGCTTAACCTGTTTTATATTATCCTCTTTCTTTCTTCAGTCTTTTTATTGGAAACCAAAGAACTAGTCAATACTCCAAAATTCTGAGTTTTTCCTATCAATTCTCATAATGCTTTAGCAAACCATGTAATCCTAGCCCTGTGGTTCTATGGACCACAATTCAGCAATGCTTGTTTCTCTACCATACTAAAAAGTCTGAAGTCTTACTCTCTTCTTCCTACTTCTTCAAGTAAAGCAAATTCTTGTTACATAGAATAACCCACTCCAATATTAATTCCAAATTTCTAACCTCACACTTTGCCATTTTACAGAGATTTTTCTCAGGGAAGAAATAACACAAAAAAGAGGAGTTTCAAATCTTACCCCTAAAAGGAACACGTAGAGCATGTATCCAAGACAATAGATGCATGAGAGGATAGAGATGAGTAGTAAAACACATCCCTATTGTCCACCTTTAGCCCTGATTAAGTTTTTCTAAATTGGGAAAGTGAAGAATGTAGGTGAGAATCAAAAAGTCAGTGGATATATTGGGGAGAGAAGAGTGTCCTTTTTACTAATCTCTTTAAGTTTAGGGTATCTTGTGCTTATATTGATAAGAATTTCCTAGGGAAATAATAAAATCCCAGAGCAGAAAGGGTTTGGAATGTTTAGGCTGATGAGCCTGAAAGAGCCGCATAGAATTCCCAGTGCCGCAGGGGGACTGGAGTTCTAATGTTCCCAAAGTGACATAAAATAGTAGAGAATCATACAGGCCCGGTACCAGATAGAAAACTGAGAGGTGAAATGCTGGCTTATACACACCCAGACAGGATGAATTCTCCTGGAAAGTAGATGAAACCGTGGAATGGAAAAAAATAAAAAAATAAAAATAAATAAAAAGGAAAATGAACAAAGAAAATAAGCTTTCCCCCCTCCCGCCCCCTCTGTGGGGAGGGGATGGAAAAACAATTTTGCATGTTTTGGGAAGACAGGGACAGACAATTTGATTGAGATTAAGTTTCTAACTCTTTGCCTGAATAAACTCTCTTAACAAAATTAAATTTGGAAGTAATCAAGTTAAAATTCCTGAAAGTTGAGTTTGTGGACTGAGATCTGTACCTGCTACAAAATAATTATGTGAGAAAAAGAATTAGAGATGAAAAGTAAAGTGTATTTAATGGCAAATAGAACAACTTAGCCGTTTCAGACTACGTATGTTGACAAAGAGTAGGAACTTATGCTGCAAAGATAGGTTCTAACCAGGCTAGAGACTCCTTGAATATCAGACTATAAGACTTTAGTCTGGATAAAATGAATTAGGGTAGGGGTATGTTCTAACATGGTAACTGTGTACAGGATGATGAGAATATCATCGTACGGTAGAGCCTCCCAATTATCAAATTTTATAAATTTAATACTTGCAATGAGAAATTTTATTATTCATGATACATGTATGCAAGATATTACCCTTATCTGTAGTTAAGGAGACTACAGCTTAGAGAAACACGAAAGAGATAAGATCACTCACCAACAATCACATAGCTAGTGGCAAGGAGAGCTGGGAAGTTGAACTCCTAGTTTTAGCCACCAAGTAAAATAGTCTTTCCGCAAAAACTAAAAGCATATCGGGTTCCCTATCTCAGCATCCCCCTAAGTTCAAGGTCACAATTTGAGTCAAAATAATGTATTCACTTTCTAATCTTTGGAATCCAATATTCTCTCCAAAGAACATCCTTGTAAGTTAGGTTTTTCTCCTTCTGTGCCTCAGTTTGTCAAAATTGGATTGCTGACTCCCATTGCTAGATCTTTCCATGACTGCTATTATCAGGATGTCTCCAGTTTCCTATTTCTTTTGACTAAGTTTATTATTTTTTCTCCTGTAGTAAGTAGGCAGGACAGTGGTATATACATTTCTTGACTTCAAAATTTGGAAAGAACAATGCAGAGTCATATAAAGGAAATAACATGGCTTTCAGTTGAGATGGTTTTGAATCCCTTCTCTACTACTAACATCTGTCTTAGAAGCATAATATATTTAGATTCTGTTGTCTTCCTCTAGAGAGCTCTCAGCTTCTTTCTCACCACCACCTCTCATCCACTAGAGGCTGCTGTTCTATCTAATCCATGATTACTCTTAGAAACACAATCCATTCAAACCATTGAATTTTATGTAAAATATATTTTGAAGATAGCTAAGTACACCATGATATTTGAGATATCAAAGTATTCAAGATACCTCTTTTACACCAAAAATGTAAGTCCCTATGGATACCTTTATTTTTGCCTCTGTACTGCAATGTGCTTTCTTTTGACACAAGTCCTTGTCACTCCCTTCTCTCCCAGATTTTCCCCACTTTGCGCTAGAATTCCAAGGAATCCAACAGTAAACAAATTTCCCCAAATCCTCATTCTCATGACGGAGCATGCACACTGTCCACTTCTTAGCACCTGGCTGACTCTAAGGATGTAGTTTTACTTGTAGTCAGTGAGTGGAGACAATAAGATGACAGGAAACATCATAGAAAGGAGGATTTTAGAAGAGAATATTTTGGGGGTAGCGAGTGAGGTGAGATGTTGTTAATATGCTTTTTCTTAATATGAAAAAAATTGATAATGCTCAAAAAGCTGCACTGGGGAGAGAGGAGAATGCTAAGCACAACTGTTTCTTAGCTCACCTCCTGGCCCTGAGATTGATGGCACATAGGGGAATGGGTAGCAAACACTTATATAAATTATAAATATAAATATAAATATAAATATAAATATAAATATAAATATAAATATAAATATAAATATAAATATAAATATAAATATAAATATAAATATAAATATAAATATAGAACAAAAATAAAAATAAATATAAATTTAAAAGAAAATATAAACAAAAAGAAATATTTTTTAAAAACCTAATATCCTGAATAATAAACTGGCAATAACTATGTACCTAGCAATAATCTTTAAATGTAAATGGATTAAATGTTCCAATCAAAAGACATAGGGTACCTGAATGTATAAGAAAACAAGACCTATATACATGCTGTTTACAAGAAACCCACTTTAGATAGAAAGAGATATAAATACTGAAAGTACAGAAATGGAAAAAGATTTTTCAGGCAAATAAACCCCCCCCCCCCCCAGCTACTGGGGTAACAGCATAATATATCCAAACAAAATAATGGGCCTTAACTATAAAACAAAGGCCATAATAAGAGACAAAAAAAGACATTTCATAATGATAAACGGATCAATCCAATAAGAGGATATGACCCTTGTAAACATTTATGCACCCAACATAAGAGCACCTAAATACATAAAACAAATATTAGCTGACATAAAGGGAAAGACTGACAGTAATACAGTCATAATAGAGGACTTTAACACCCCGCTGACATCAATGGATAGATCTTCCAGACAGATGAACAAAAAAATACTGGCTTTAAATGACACATTAGAACAGTTGGATCTAATTGATATTTTGAGAGCATTTCACCTCAAAGCAGCAGAATATACATTCTTTTCAAGTGCACATGGAACATTTTCCAATATAGACTATATGTTAGGCCATGAAAAAATTCTCAATAAATTTAAGAAGACTGAAATCATATCAAGCATCTTCTCTGATCATAATGGTATAAAACTAGAAATTAATTACAAGAAAAAAACTGACAAACATGCAAACATATGGAGATAAAATTATATGCTACTAAAAATGAATGGGTTATTGAGATCAAGGAAGAAGTCCAAAGATACCTTGAGACAAATGAAAATGAAAACACAATGACCCCAAATCTATGGGACACAGTGAAAACAGTCCTAAGAGGGAAATTCATAGCAATACAAGCCTACCTCAAGAAGCAAGAAAAATTTCAAATAAACAACCTAAACTTACACCTAAAGGAACTAGAAAAACAATAGTAAACAAAGCCCAAAGTGAGTAGAAGGAAGGCAATAATAAAAATCAGAGTGGAAATAAATATAATAGATTCTAAAAAGAAAAACACAAAAGATCAATGAAACCAATACAAAAGAACAATGAAACCATCTTTGAAATGATTAACAAAATTGAGAAAACTTTAACAAGATTCAAGAAAAAAAAAAAGAGAGGACCCAAATAAAAAACTAACACTCCACAGTGTTTCATAGTTTAGCCCTTCTCCCAGTATTAGTCCTGTAACAAATTTTAACATAAGCAGTAAGCAAGGTGTCAAGATATAAAGAAATAAAAATAAATAAACAATTTAATACAATTATTGCCCTAAATTTGGAATGGTGTGTGCAAATTGCTCTTCTGTAGTGGTGTTATCTTATTTTGGTGAGTTCTGAAGAAACACTTCAGATAAAAAAACTGCAAGTTATCATATGATAGTATAAATTAGAAGATAAAGAAGAGTTGTAAGAGCCCCTAATCCTGGGCAACAATATGACTGATAAATATTTGTCAAGAAAGGCATGACTCGTCTCCCATACCTTAAGTGGGATGTTCACTTCAATGCTGATTAAATATCCTTAATAAAAATTTCCATTACATATCCAGATAATTTATTTAAAGTATCTACTTAAGACCTGACATATTGAAAGAACAAATGCTCATTACCTATTACAGGTAGTGGTACTGGTACCAGTAATAAAAGATTTTCAGTTAATTAGAAAAGTGAGCATCAAAAGAAATATAATTTAAATAATATGGGAATGAGGATAGAAATGATGAGAAGGTCAGCTTCAAGTTAGGCTGGGTAAACATGGGATTTGGGCTTTAATCCTCATAAGCTTTCCATTAGAGAATGATTTATGGGGAACGAAGCATTCTTTAAAGGTCAAGGTTAGCATTAACATTTCACTCTTAATGACTGTATAATATGCCATAAAGTATATATATGAAAATTAATCATTTCTCTAAGGAGGTGTACATTTAGGTTAAGTTAAAATAAATGATTTTGGTTAATATCATTTAATTGGTTGATGAATTTAATAAGTAACTGATGTTAAACATTGTGCTAAGTGTATGCAATGATCGATAAGAAACAAAAATTGGTTTCAAGAAGTTTATTGACTTCTTTGTCATAGGCCTTTTCTATATTTGGGATGATTCTCTTAGAATAGATTTCCAAATGTGAAAAAAATGTAAGTATAAATATGGTAAGGTCTCTTGATTGTGGATCTACTAACTCACAACGTTTTGGAAATATATGAAATAAATTTATTTTTGTCATCATTTAATCCAGATTATTTTAATTGATTCAATTAAAATAGAGTGAATATTTAATTCACACTTATGTCAGTCTTACACAATAAAATAAGAATATACAAATTAATAAAACACTGTCCTTGTCTAATCTAGTAGGGAAAACTTATATGGAAACTATTACTTAGTGCCATAGTGGAACTATTTAATACCATGGGAACAAGAACAGAAGATGATTCATTCTATTTGACAGGTCGTGGTTCATAAAGCTTATGAAATTTTGATTTTGGTCTTTGGGGATGAGAGGGGGTTTTTCAGAGTTGGCATGGAAAAAGAATTTCATGAAAGCGTAGATAAAGCATCCGAAGTTCAAATTGTGAGTTTACAGCATCTTTAAGGGAACCGTAAATTGTCGGTTTTGGCCAGAGTTCAGGAAGAGGGAAGAACAAGATGGTAATGAAACTAAAAGGTATACTGGGGCCCAATCATGGCTGAACTTATAGATAGGCTAAAATAATTGGATTTATAGAGAAAGGAATTTAAGAAAGGGGATTGATATAATCAAACGTGTACTTAGATAATGCTTTCAGTGTTAAGGATGGATTAGAAAGTTCAGGAGAGATTAAAAGCAATCAAGAACTATTATATTGGGCTAAGCATGAGAGAGAAGTATTGGAGCTAAGTAGAAATTACAGGAAAATCAGGACTTTGGATCCTGACATAATTTCTGAGGTAAATTGCTAAACTTAGATTAAAATTGACTTTAAGTTTATAGAGAAGAAGCCACAGAATACTCTCTCTTTCAAGTGGATAAATATATGCCAATAATCTTAGAAAAATTAGAACAGCAGAAATCATTTTTCATGAGAGGGGAATAAGAAATAATGAGTTCAGTTTTGGACTTGTTGATTTTGAGATGCTAGCAGACATCATATAAGGGGAATTCAAATAAAAATTATGGTCCTGGAAGAGAATGGAACCTGCGATACAGATTTTCAAGCCATCTATACAGGTGACAGTTGAAATTATTAGAAGTTATTGGAAATGCATCCTTCAGCTCCTGTAGATAAGCTAATTTAAGTTTCCAAATCTGGAGATGGTTTGTGGTTACACAGCAGATTGTAACCAAAACACTTGGTCAAAATATTTCTAATTGCATAATGATCCCTCTAAATCATTAGAAGCTAACGGTGCAAATTTAAACTTTCTCAAAGACTAACATAATATACCTAAAATCCCAAAGAGAACTCAGCAGTGAAGATGTAAGCTATGAAATATATTCTACCACTCCTTCCAAATAACTGCTGGGTTATTTTCCCTGCATATATATGTTGGAGGAAAAATAGAGGGAGGTGGTAGGAATCAACTGCTGTTTTCTCTAATTTTTGTAAGACAGGCCAATTAGAGCAATGCCTGGTAAAGGCAATCATTAAATGGTCAAAGTAAAGGTGGATGTATCTAAAACAAACCTCTGTAGGTCAAGCAAAATTTCATTACTGGATAATTTTCCAAACTTCTCAGCAAGAGATACTTACAAGGAAATGTTTTATTTTAAATACCAGCTCAAATATCACAGGCATTCCTAACAAAGTTAGATCAAATAATTTTTTCCTACATAACTAACATGAAAAAATTTCCAGGGTGTTAATGAGGTGAAGACACACCAAGAATGTAGTTAATATAGACTTAAAAGAATAATTTAATTGTCTTGGAAAAGTTGTATATTATGTTTTCGATGCTTGACGTCACTACAGTTTTGTTTATTGTCTTATGTTTGAAATTAAATGGTAACCAAAATTATTTAAGAAACAGAAATGCTCAATAGAAAAATAAACTAATATAATTGAGAGCACATGAAGAGATATCAGAAAATGGTCTAAAGCAAACTTAAGAGTTTGTCGTATGAAAAAATAATTCTCAATTTAAGGCATGTCATTATAAGAATTAAGTCATAAGAAACTAAAGCACTCAGAAGTGCCTTAACTCTTTCACTAATTGATAAAGAAACATCTCTAAGACAGTCAATCTAGAACAGGGCCTAAAACTTGTTAAAGATGCGTGGTACACAGCAAAGCAGAGGTATTTGCAATATGTTCTCAAAGGCCAGCATTCTGTGATCGTTTGGTAAATATTAATTAGATTGAAACATATGCTTCTAATACTAACACAGACAGTTTCTCATCAGTGGAATGCTTTGAGAAACTTCACAAAGTAGAGTCCTCATAAGAAATTCCCATAGTGTTGAGTAGATAAGAAAGTGAATGTTTATGGTATAGGGTTCGGAAAAAGAGTAATATGTCTAGTCATGACATGTTAGCACTATTTCGAGAACTGGGATTAGTACAGAAAGCTGGGAACATGTGTAATTTGGAATATACGCACATTATCATTCCTAATATGAACATGTGCAATGTATATGTCCTGAGAAAATTTAAAAACATCAAATAAAGTAAAATTTAAAGTGCTGCATTATATAATTCAGTCCCAAACAATTAACAAAAGTGTTTTCAACTCCCATAAACACTTTCACCAACTCCATCTTTGGATTGGCCCTGCCCAAATTTTCTGTTGCCAGTCCCAATGTGTTCAAGATGGTCTCCACTTCGTCTGCCTGGACTAAATTCTTAACCATGTAGGAAAGACAGTGTGTTTCGCCAAGTCTCATAAATACACAATATACATAAGATACAGAAGCTTTCCAATTTCTCTGAGACTTTCAATCTCTGATATCCTTTATCTTTACTTTGTGTGGGAGTCTTTGGGTTCTGTTTGATGCTTCTGAAGCCTTGAACATGTGTTCATTTGCTAATGTGGCTGACATCATTACAACTTTTAAAAAATGACAAAATTGATGCATGTTTGTTTAAAACAATTAGAAAATAATTGAAAGTTTATCATGTTTTTGCAGCTATCCAAACATTTTCTAGTGATTAGAAAACATAATAAAACAAATTTCCTAGATGGTCTTTGATTTTTATGCTCCCTCTGAAAAGCTAATTTCACAAATATTCTTGGTTTCTATTAAGGGATAATTCACAACAGAGAATAAGAATGGTAAACTTTGAGTTGAGAAAATTAAAAGGGACTATTTATCACAGAGAACGATGTATATGCACACATTTTTTTCAGTATATTTTTAACTTTCACTGTATAGAAACATTAGCATTTTGAATATGTCTCTGATTCAAACAGCTATTGTAAAGTGAAAAATATATCTTAAAGAAAAAGATATTTTCCAAATATCTTATTTCTACTGATCTTTACTATAAAATAAACTCAGGTCAGAATTAAATCTCTTGGTAAAATAAAATCAATATTCTATGACCAATGAGAATGAGTTTAATAAAAAAAATACTGTTCATCAGAAATTTCTGATATTGGCCTTCATATTATGTTATCAGTGTTTCTTTTTTCTCTTTCTCTTATTTCTGCTATAGTTTATTGGAAAGGTATGTATATGCTTACGTATTTCTTAAGAAAAGTAAATCATATTAATCAAAGAAATATACCCAGTCTCATACCTATCTAAATATACCAATGGCTACTAAGAGTATTTTAACTACAGAATGTAAAACTGAATAAAATGGCAATAGTTTTCCATAGAAAATTAACTGACAGTGCTTTAGTCTGAGTTAATAAAAATGATTGAATTAATTATGATACCTAGTTTATGTGAAAGTTGGTTTGGTCTCATTCTTGACAATGGCTATAGCAGCACTATCCAACAGAAATATAATGCAAGCCACACATGAAAGTTAAATTCTAGTAACCACATTAAAATTTTTTTAAAAACTAGATAAAATTAATTTAATAATATACCCTATTTTGCCCAATATAGCCAAACTATGATCCTTTCAATCTATAATCAATGTAAAAATGTTAATAAGATATTTTACATACTTTTTTGTGTGCCTTCAAAAACTAATGGTTACTTTACACTTAACAGCACATCTTGATTCTGACTAGCCATGTTTTAAGTGTCCAAGTGCTCATTTCAAGTGTGTCTAGTGACTAGCATGTTGGACAATATAGATCTAAAAATGGAGTCTTCATGTACACTGGGGAATAGGAAGACAAGTGCATCCTGATGCATCTGAAAATAGAGTGCCGACCCTTAACCAGTTCTTACCACTTTTATTAGGCTCACTGAGACCACACAGCTAACAAATACTTGAGATCTACCACCTAACACCATCAGGAATTTAAATATTTGCCACATCTGACATCTGACTCAAATGAAAAGAATTTGGAGAAGACAGAGACAGAAAGAAAGAGGGAGGAAAGGAGAGAAGGAATGAGAAAGGGAGGGAGGGAGGGGAGGAGGGAAGGAGGAGAAAAAGAGAAATCTTAAAACACGTTATTACGGTATTTTGTAGTGATTTTCAAAGTGTGGTCCACAGACCCCTCAGAGTCCCCAAGATCCTTTCAAGGGGTCTGCAAAGTCAAAGCTTTGTAAAATCATCATCATCATCAGACGGAAGGAGAGGAGGAGGAGGGGGAGAGGATTGAGCAGGAAGAGGAGAAGGAAAAGCTTTTTTGCTGTGTTAACATTTGCACTGAACAATGCAAAAGAAACGGTGCGGAGAACTGCTAGTGCCTCAGTACAAAATGAAGGCAGTGGCACTAACGTGTTAGTGATCCTTGCATTCTCCACTACCAAACATATCAAAAGGAAAGAAGAAAAGCCAGTTTCACGTAAGGATGTCCACTTTTATGATCAGTAAAAATGGTTATTTTTATTGATCTTAACTCTTATACATGTCTTCTGAATGTTCTATGTGACAAAATTGAATTATATACAAAGTACTTTTGCTGCAAGGTGAAGTATGATATTTGTCTCTAAAAAGCCCTTGTGTGATTAGAGTTGTGAGCTGAACTATTCAATGATTTCATGAAATACCACTTGGAAAAAAGTGAGACCTACCACCTAAAAAGTAGCCTGAATGACAGGCTACTCAGAATTGATATATTTACTTGAAATTTGCCTTTGATAGAAAAATACAGATAGCATATGTTAAGAGGGAAAACTGAGCTCTCAACAATTAGAATTTTTGAAAATTTATAACCATCACCATGAGCTTGACACCTTCCTAATATTTGAAGACTTTTCTGTTGTCATGGATAATAATATTTTAAAATGTGATTTTTAAAATTTTATAAAAAGTACTGTGCCAACATTTGGAAGATCTCTCTGAATAAGTCATTGAACTAATATTTTCCTAATAACCACTGAATGAGATTTTAAAAAGCACATATGGGTAAAATATTCATCAAAGTGAGAGAGAAATGAGTTTTGATATAATAGAAAAGCTTATTGATATAATTTCAGACAGCACTGTGCAACTATAAGAATGTAACATTTGTAGAGTTTGATCTAATATCTAAGAATATTTATGATCATCTGAAAATGTTAAAATACTCTTTCATTTTTCATTACTTATCTATGTGAGGCCGTATTTTCTTTCTATACCTCATTTAAAACATATTGCAACAGAATGAATACAGAAGCACATCTGACTCCTATTAAGCCAGATATTTGCAAAAGCGGAAAACAATATCATTATTCTCAGTATTTTTTTGTTTAAAAAAACATAAATTTTTAATAAAATATTTTATTTGTGTTAACATGCAATGGATTTAATATTTTTACTTTACGATGATTTAACAAATTATCTTTTAAACTAATTTTTATTTCCTATTATAATAAATATTGATAGCTGTACTCCACATAAACATAGGCTCTGTGGGATTCTCAATAATTTTTAAAAGTGTAATGGGGATCTGAGACTTAAAAGACTACTAGTGAGTAAAATGAATGCATAGGTTTTTAAAATCATAGAGACATAGTTTGATACCTTGTTGCAGGCCTCTTACCAGACAAGTAACTTCCGTCACTTACTAGACTATTAACCTTGGTGAACTTATTGATTGGAAATTTTGGACATAAAGAGTCTAGCACATTACCTAGTGTAGAGAAACCACTGACTTTGGCAATTATTATAATTATCACCATAGCCCAGTCCAAATTATCTCCCTACAACTATTGTGCTCTCTGACTACAAGTATATACAGTTACTTGGAAATAAACTATAATTCCCCATCAGCAGAGTCAGTCTCTTTGAGATAAAGAACCCATTGTCTATGATTGGGTTAACAGGTTATCAACTTGCTATTTATTGAGGTGTCTAAAAATACCAAAATTCACTTGTTATATAGATGTATATATACTGGTGAACTGGACAGACTGCCGTTGGGGGCAGGAAAGATGCTACAGCATATTTTAAGTCCTATGGGATTGATTAAGAGTGTATTTGTTTTCTGCCAGTCTGTATTGGCTCATAATTGTGCAAGTTGGCAGGCTGAACCCTCACATAGTCCTCTTCTTTAGGTATCAGGAGACATACTACCAAGTTCAGAGTCTAGGAAGCAGACAACTAACCATGGGTGTGGTAAGAAGAACTGTCTGGTCTTGCCATCTGTTTTGAGGCCCTGAGCACTTACTCAGAGAAGTGGCATTATTTTGGCATAGGCTAGGGACGGATGGAGAAAGAATATGGGGAAAGGGTAGTCTCTCTGTAGTGATGTTTAGGAAGGAAAGAAATGCTTTTCATGTGCAAGTGTGAGAGCTTGAGTGTGGATAGCTGAGGAACACTACTGCTGGTGTCTGGAAATGAGCCACTTTCTGTTAATTATACCTTGAAATGCTTCCAATTTGGAAAGATATTTACAGTGGGCTGGTTAGGTGAGCACCATGCTTCTTTTATTAGGATTTGAAGTAATTTCTCATATTTCCTTTATATAATTTTTCCATATTATAGATGGATTAGAAATTTCTGTGTGGATAAAAATGTATCCATTCATATCCCCAAAGTCATAGCATTAAGTAAAAGTATATGATGGAGGCTTTTTAATCTTGTTCCAGTTAAGCTAAGAGTCCAGGAAATCACTTTCTACAATAAACTGAAATATGGATTTGGACTTCACCTTCTAAGTCCTTGGCCATGGTAAAACATTGTGAATAAAGAAACACATTTGTAATGAAGGACAAAGGAGATGAGGGGTTTTTTTAATGGTTTTTTCCCCCATAATATTTTTCTTAGTAAACTAAAACATTATGCATTTACAAGAAAGAGCATCTAATGCATATATCGTAAATATAGCTTGGTAGTAGATAATATGAGGCCAAGAGTAAAGAAAATAAAAGACAGGTCACAGAAAATAGTTTCAGTTTATTGAATGACTTCCTCTTCAATTAGAAATGTTCCATGTGGATTTGTAGCCTCTTTTAAAATTTATTGGAATATAGTAATATAAGAAAGATCTTGTTTTACTTTGGGAGTTGCTAATATACTTGTAAGTCCCCAGTAGAACTTAATCAAATTTCATAAATATCTGGTGATGAAACTATAAACCACTTTTAGGACTTCTTTTAGGGATGCACAAACAGAACAACAAGATTTCAATTTTCAGTTCACAACCTACACAGGAGATAGGAAGTTGGTGTTGATCATCTAGCTGTTTGCAATTCTAAAAAAAGAATCTCCTTAGTTACCGCCTCTTCAGTAAAAAGGTAACTAAAAGTATTTAGTAACTCTTATCAATCACATTTTTCAAGCATGAAGAGGTGTGGAAAACATTTTTTCTTGATAAAATTTTCATATTTCTAAAGTAAAATATTATTCCAGAGTTATGCAAAATATTATTATATTTATCCAATATTAGGAAATGTTAATGCGATAACTATTTAGAACTTTAAATTGTTATCTAAATAATACACATATTATTTTGCCAGTGGAATGAATCCCAACTCAGAACTGGTATTTGTTATAAAACTTTAAATCATGTCATGCTTTTAGACCAAAAGCAATTTTATACACCCTCCTTTGGAGATCCTTTCTTAAGAGTTGGCCCCTTCTTATCACTATAGACTGTCCCTGTTTCACTATTAGAATCGCCTCATACTAATTTCCTATCCTTATATATTTTCCCCAAATTATTGCATATATCTGTTAGTGGAGAAAGTCTTAAGGATTAATTACTTGCATTCTCTTATATACTCTCTGTGAACTGTGAATAGACCATATTAGAAATTATGATTTGATGAACATATTTATAAGTGTGTAGGCTGTGGTATCTTATCTACTTGGGACAGTGCTCATTTTACTGACTGGTGAGTATCTTTATGCTTGCCTCAAGTGTTGAGTACTGCTGCATTGTCATTTTTTAAATTAATGTTTTCCAGCTGCAGTTAGGTTCTTAATGTCACCAAGAAATTATTTCTGTTTCTAGCTATGTCTTTCTTTCATATCCTACACTTCTAAATCTTTCCTCCCATTTCTAGCGTACTCCTCCACCCATTGTGCCTCCTATATTATAATAAAAAATGGAGTCCAACTGGAATGAATCCCTTTAACTTTCAATTTCCAGACCTACAATCTTATTTATATCTCCTTTGGAGTATTACTTTCTTATTTCCAATTTTAGAAACAAAGATGTTTCTCCTTCTATCCCGAAGGGGAATATTTATCTGCCCGCGCTCTCATCTCCTCCCATCTAGTCAAGGGCCCTATCCATTAGTCAAGCAATTGTTACTTAAACAAACATCTCCAATGCATATCGTGTGCAAGACATTGAACTAGAGGTTATGACTACAAAGATGAAAAACATTTAGCTGGACAATCGATTCAGCTAATAAGAAACTTGTAGCTTCTACGTTGATAAGCATGTGCAAGGTACGGCAGTAGCATGGGCTGCAGAAAGGCTGCCGGTAGGTCAGATCTGGAGAATTCTTACTAGAGGGGCGACAGGAGCCTCTAGAATATTAGAGTCTGCCTGAGTGACATCTTGTGCAAGATGAGATTGGGTCACTTACAAGGATAGAGAGATGGCACTTCATTGAAGATAACAGAACAGGTTGTATGAATTTCATTTTGTCTGATTGATAACGATTTAATATATATGAGTATATGTGACAGACTTCATCTGAGACTTGCTGGTGTTATAATCCTTTACAAGTCTGTGGGGGCTACTGACCCTAACTTATACCAAATTTTCAGTTGCTACCACTACCACATATGTAAACAACTGGTTTGGGTCAATTAACAACTGGTCACATGTTTTTTGTTTTTTTGTTTTGTTTTTTCTCAGAAAACATTTGTCTGTCCTTTAGTTGTCAAATCCAGGGCATTTGACTTGACAGATTCCGAGGGGCAGAGAGTAATGGGGGAGCTTTGGGAGGCTTCATATCTACAGTGTCTAGTAGGTATATTCATCTAAGAGTGGTTCATTAAAAGAAACTCACTTTTCCTCGCCTATCAGTCTACTAGCATAGTTCTTAGGACTGGAAAGTCCCTAGGATTGTTATTTCAAGTGTCAGTTATAAGGTTCAGATGGCCCCCTTACATGTCTATAAATACACATTGTTAGCAGTGTTACATATTTGATAAGGTATCTGGGATGTAGCTGATTTTCTAAAGCTGATATCACTGGGTACATTTTACAAGCAAGGCACTACCCACCCCTTTGTCTCAGACTATCTTTTCCAAGATGTGTGTATAGTGAATAGACTTGAAAAATAGAGTGCCTTCATTTAGAATAAAGGGGTGATTTCTTTACTGTTCAGTGTGATAAATGTTTTCTTCCAGAACAATGTTTGCTTTTGACCACTTAAAAAGATTCAGGTTTTGTGTTTTCAGCTGTGAGGCAAACTTACTGAGTGTGTGGCGTCTACATAGACCTACCTGCATCATCCCCATGTAACTTGGAGAGCTAACACAAATATGGTATGCTCACGCTACTTTGTGATGCAAATAACAATGTCTCAAATCCAGGAGTCTCATGTCTTCTGCTAGCATCAATGAAACTGACAGAATAACTGGTTAACAGCAAGGAGTTTAAAATCTCACATCCTTCAAAGTGCTTGACAATGATTGATTAATTTATAAACACAATAGATTTGTGGCACACTCTAGCTGTTTCCTAGTTATAAAACAGAGGATTTGGGTAAAAAGTAAACAATGTATTTTTCCTCAGTGATTTGTATAAAATATGTAATAAAATTACTTTTCTATATCAACTTCTAGATGTATGATTTATTTTAAAAAATTAAAATGAGTACTTTCAAAACCTTGACAAAATATTATCTTCTTAAGTCACTTGGGGAATTTAGCTTCAACCACATCCCCCATCTTTAGCAACAAAAATAATAAGGAAGAAATGCTCTTTGCTCATTTATTTATAGTTGCCAAAATTTGGAGGTGGATAAATACCTTTTGAGAACTTACTTTGTTAGTTAAATATAGAAACAAACTATTCTCATTAATTTTCCTTACTACACTATCAGATTCCATGCATGAATACCATTTTCTTCAATATTTACTGTAGAAAAGTTATTTCAGAATTAATGAAAGTGTGAACAAGTATTACACAAACTGACTTTAAGCATTTTATTGTATTCAATGGTTCAGTTCAATTATTTCGGCTATGAACTAATCTTTGTTAATGTAAACACTTATTTTACATAAAAATTTTTAAAAATCCTGTCAGAAATAGGTTGTAGTAGAGTCGATGGCTCTGTAGACATAATTGCTCTGGGCCTGCTTGCTGAATTGAGTCTGTAACAGCCTGGTCATCTGATTGTGTATGTATGTACTGTCCATCTTTCTCTGGAACCAATTAACACTGTCAAAAGCTGGAGATGTGCTGTAACTGCCTGCTCTGCAATCCATACTAGAGTGTTCAATAACTGACCCAGTTGATTTGTCTTGGTTTGCTTTGTTTGGCCTTCTGAATTGTTCATCACTGAGTCTTCTGTCATCTCCGAAATATAAGGGTTTGGGGAATTTTTAAGGACAAGAAAACACAAAAACATTTTCAACTTTTCAGCTAAGTTGAAAAACATCCTTGTAGTTTGGTGTAGGTTATATGATATGTTCCACAGTCAGTGAAGTCACACAGGGTTTGTTTTTTGTTTGTTTATTTGTTTTTGTTTGTTTTAGGAGATACTATTCTGAAAGTAAGAGAGTTGAGGGGGGAGAGAGAGAGAGAGCATTAGAAAGGTAGATAGAGACACACAGAGAGAAGAAATTATACTTTCTGGAAAGCAATGGTACACCCTCTACAAAGATGACAAGAGGCTTTTATCCCTTATCAGGCCATTATTATAAGTGCTTTCTTTACTTCTAGAGCAGATTGATTGTGTCCCTTGAAATACGAAGTTCCATGACCTCACTAATACAGATATATTACTTGCACCATCACATTCTGTTTGTCAGTCATAGAATAAGCTGCTACCCCTTAGGAAGCTTGTCATTAAATTGTACTTTTATTTTATATATTTGATAATCTCAGGAAGACCCTGGGTTGTGGAGAACTGTTCAAATATTGAACAAAACAATAAAATTTGCTTTAAATTCTCTAGAATCTTATGAATACCCATTCTTCCACAGCCTGAGGAGTCTCGAGATTATAAGCCATAAATCTACAAGGAAATGGGTGCTCTTCAGGCAGATAGTTTGAAGGAAGAGGTTTACCATCTGTACAAACTTCAAATACTTTTCCTTTTCTTCAACTCAAGGTGATGAGCTAAACGAACTATTGACAAAGAAGACTTTTATCATTGCATCCTTTACAGCTCTGAGAAGCCTGACTCTTCACCACCTGCATTATTCCACTCTCCTTCTCTTACTGTAGGAGGAAAAGAGGGTTTTTGTAGCTAAGCTACCAGAGTATTTCTTTTGTAGGAACTCCAAACCATGAATCTCAATCAATAAGATGGTGGTTGGTGCTAACGAGGTCAAGTTTCCAAATCTGGACTCCACTTGAGCCTGTTATTTGGCGACAAATCACCTCACTATTTATTGCCAGAAACTTGGAAAAATGTGCAATGATTCAGTTACTCACTTACTTATTAATTTAACTATATTTGTGTTTCCCAACTGTATGTTAGACATTCTGTGAGGCCATAATGGTATAATAGTGATCAAGGTAACTATGTATCTCAACTACATGAACAAACAAAATAATAGGCAATTGGGTTAGAAGTTATTTAGTAGATAAACAGGATGGTAAGTTAGACGATAATAAAGAGGGATACCTGGACATATCTAAAATGGAAAACCATAGACATCTTTTTTTTGGGAGTCTACATTTCAGTCAAAACATAAAGGAAGAGGAGGACTCAGTTATGGTCAGAGCAGAATAACTGTTGTAGGGTATAGTGTTCTAGAAGGGTAGAAAATAACTTGCTGGGTTAGAGAAACTAAAGTGAGGATAAGGTGACTTCCATGGGGTGAGCATAAAATGAAGTGTAATGAAATGAGGTTGGAGAGGGAAGCATGAATCAAATTATCTTGGGCCTAGTGGGCCATGGAAAGAGTTTGGACTTAATAAGATGGTGATGGCTTTTAAGCAAAGGACTGGTAAAATCCATTTTGCCCTAGCTGCTGAAAGGGTAAGGACTAAGAGTAGAAATCAGAAGTCAGATAGGAGACTGCAGTGGACATATTTTTCTGATCCCCACAGTAAAAATCTTCACTTTCATACTTTCTTTGGCCTGGGGAGGCTGACTACACAGACTGCAGCACCCAGCAGCACCCCTTTCCTTGTGGCTTCTAGTTCTACTTGGCCAATGAGGACCATGGGCAGGAAATGAGAGAGAAAGGGAAGAGTAAGAGCAAGGCATTTATGTCCCTGGTTTATTCTCTGCTAGGTTGTCACATGGCTGTGTCCCTCTATGAAGGCCAAAGTACTGCTCTATATCCCTCATCACAAAGCTCTCCGTTGAGGTTCTGATAACCCTTTCTTGACATTTTCCTCTTGTTTAATTCTTGGGATACTGTACTACACCTTGTTGTCTTTGTACAAACTCTTCACTAGATTTGAAAATAATATTTTTTATAAAACCTTCTTCGATTACTAAGCGCAACTGTCCATGTGTCTCCATCCAGGAACCTGCATCCAGAGGCGAGAGATAATGATGGTTTGATCTAAGAAAGTGGTTGTAAAGATAGATAGAATTAGATTGACTTGAGATGTACTTTAGAGCGAGAATCACAAGATTTGTTGAAAGACCTGATGTAGTATTTAAGAAAAAGGAGGACAAATCCAGGATGATTCCATCTGACTAGATGATTCCAGATAAAACAAGTAGTTCAATGGTAATAACAGTTATAAGGGAAAAGTGGAAATGAAACGAGTTTGGAGGACAGAAAAGGGGCAAGAAAATGTCTCCTTAAGGTACTTGTGAGATATCCAACTGGAAATATCGAGTAAATAATTAATATTCAAATAAATAATTATGAATTTCAGGGGAGGTCAGGACTATAAGAATAACTTTGTTATTTTTCACCTTATCTGTGGTATTTAAATCCTCTTGACTGATGTAATCATTGAAAAGTGGCCATAATTAGAGAGAAGTCTGGGGTCTGATGCCTGGGTGATGGAGAAAAGGTGACACCAACAATTGAGAATGAGAAGACATTCTCAAGAAGACATTCGGTGAAGTAGAAGGAAACTAGAATTAAAAATCACAAAAGCTCGAAAGAGGAATGCTCCAAGAGGAATGTTAGAAGAATCTTAGAACTGGGCAGCAGTTGTAGAGGGTTTGAATCTGATGAGAATGGATAGGTATTCACTGAATTTTGCTGGTAATTTTGACAACATTAGTTTCTGCTGCATATTTTGACCAAACCAGGTTGAAGTAATTTGAAGAATGACTGGGAGAGGAGCAAGCAACAACATCATTTGTAAGTAATGCTTTTGATAAATTTAGGAAATAAATATCTTATCTCTCAAAGAAAGAAATTGAGAGACAGTTGGTATGTGAGAAGAAAGAAAAATTCTTTTTGTTTTTTAAGATGGGATAGGTTTGAATGAGATGAGAGAATAGCTTGGGAGTAACTAATGCCCATAAAGCAGCACAGAGATAAGTAGCAAAGTCTTTGAAAAGGAGAACAGGGAATGGCCTTTTTTTACTTTTTTAAATTTAAATAACTTAAAAAAAATCTATTTGACTTTATCCAAAGAATGTCGGGCAACTTTCAACTACTACATGCTTTAAAGGAATCATTATCATATAAGTTAGAAAATTAGTGAACAAACAATAAAGAGTATATGGGAGCAATGATGAAAAGATATTTCCCTTTCTGCAAGTGCAGCATGACCTTAGAATTGAGATATTACACCAAGAGAGCTTTATTTGTTGTTCCATGCCCTTCTCTAAGTAGTAAAACAAATAACAATTTTTCGTCAATGTTCCAAGGCATAGACATTTACAAAGCATTTCTATATTTTTTATAATTGTGTTATGTTCCTCATTCAAACTTTTACTACTTCATTTTTCTATCTGCGTTGTTTACTTTTGTATTTATCTCTTATAGCATACTTAAATTTTATTTTAAAAAGCTTTCCAAAAAAACTGCAAAAGGAAAGAGGAATATAATGCAAGTATTGTTTTTAGCTTCTATCTAAATTTTAAAAAAAATCAGAGAGAGCTTTACCTGATGTGAATATTTTATTGAGCGAGAAACAAATTGTTCTTGAACAGGAGACTGCAAACCCAAAAGTGGTATGAAACCCAGAGGCATGATGTTACAGAGAGACTTATAAACTGAGAATCAGGGAGTTGTTCAACCTTCACAATGATTGGTGGTTATTACAATGAGAATTTCCAGACAGCAGGGGATTGGTTTAAAGTAATTATCTTATACCATTTTAGAAAGACTTAAATTTTGTTTATGATTATCAGAGGCATTTACAAGAAATAAATTAAGTTTCACTTACATCCATGAAATAAAAACTAGATTAAGTTCTACTTATGTGGCTTAACTGGTTGTATCTGCTTTGGGAATTTTCAAATCTGGCCTCCATTTTATTTTATTTTAACAAAGGCAATTAGACAGAAAATACCCATAGACTGAAGTGTTGTTTGAGTATTTATAAATTAAATTTATCAACATGACTCACATTGCTTACTCACTTTCTAATGGTCATTTTGCTAAAACACTAAACCTCAAATGCTGTTTCCCAAATGTTTGTTTTCTACAGTATCAATTATTTTGGATCTTACCTTTGGAAAAACATAAAATATTCACAAGCTGGCTGTTCGAAACTTTATAATCCCAATAAAAGTATATTAAGGAATGAAATTATATTTAAGATGAATGGTGCTATACAGAAGAGGCTAGTTTATACCCTCTGACAAAATAATATATCATAAAATTATCTGAAATCTTTGGTCAATATTTTCTGAAGTCATTTTGCAGCAGCATAGCATAGGAGAGAGAACACATCCTGAAGGCAGGTGGACCTGGCTACACCTATGAGTCATATAATAATAGACCAATAAAAATGCTATAATCAAAATAGTGTTAGAGTACTACACAAATCATGTAAAAATAAAAAAATAGCACAGCACAGTTTTTTTTGGCATATAATAATTGCTCTATTTTCATTTTCCTTACTCTATTTCCATATTTCTAGCTTTTAAAATTATTTAAAAAAAAAATTCTGGTAAAACAAACACAACATAAAATTTATCATCTTAGTCATCTCCTCCTAAATGCCTACTTAATCAGCATTCAATTTTCTGTTTCTGTTACTTTGAATTTAGATACTTCATGTAAGTGGAATCACACAAATTTATGTTTTTGTGATTGATTTATTTAACTTAGCATAATGTTTCGATATTCATCCATCTTGTAACATGTTAAAGGATTTCCTTCCTTCTTAAAGCTGAATAATATTCCATTGCATATATATACACTACATTTTGTTTATTCATTCATCTATCAATGGATATTTGTGTTGCTTCCACCTCTTGGCTACTGTGAATAGTGCAGCTATGAACACAGTTGTGCAAATACCTCTTTAAGATCCTGTTGTCAATTCTTTTGGATATATACACAGAAGTGAGATTGCTGGATCATGTGATAGTTCTATTTTCAGTTTTTTGAGAAATGCTACATACTGTTTTCCATTGCAGTTAGACTATTTTAAAGCCTCACCAATAGTGCACAAAGATTCCAAAGGATTCCAATTTCTCTACATCCTCACCAATACTTGCTACTTTCTGGGTGTTTTGTTTTGTTTTGTTTTATAATAGCCATCCCAATTGCTGCAATGTGATATCTCATGCGATTTTAATTTGTATCTCTCTGATAATCAGCGATGTTGAGTATCTTTTCATATGCTTGTTGGCCATTCATATATCATCTTCAGAGAAAGGTCTATTCAAGTCCTTGACTATTTTCAATTGGTTTATTGATGTTTTTATTGTCGAGTTATAAAACTTCTTTACATATTCTGGATATTAATCCCTTATCAGATATACGATTTTCAAATATTTTCTCCCATTCATAGGTTGCCTTTCACTCTACTGATTGTATCCTCTGATGCACGAAAGTTCTTAAATTTGATGTAGTCCCATTACTCTATTTTTGCATTTGTTGCCTGTGGTTTTGATGTCATATCTGAAAAATCATTGCAAGTCCAATGTCATGAAGCTTTTCTTCTATGTTTTCTTCTAGGAATTTTGAACTTTTAGGCCTTACATTTGTTCTTTAATCAATTTTGAGTTAATTTTTATTTATGATGTAAGATAAGAATCCAACTTCATTCTTTTGCATATAGATATCCAATTTTCCCAACACAATTTGTTGAGAAGACTGTCCTTTCCCCATTAAATGGTATTGCACTCATGTCAAAGATCATCTGATCATATATACAAGGATTATTTGTAGGCTCTTTATTCCATAGGTCTATTTGTCTGTCTTTATGTCAGTGCAATACTGTTTTGATTACTGTAACTTTGTTATATTCATTAAAATCAAGAAGTGAAAGCCCTCCAACCTTGTTTCTCTTTTTCAAATTTGTTTTGGCCTATTTTAGGGGGCCCTTGATTTTCCATAAAAATTTTAGGATAATTTTTTTTATTTAAAAAAATGCCATTGGGATTTTTGATAAGGATTGCATTCAATCTTTAGATTTCTTTGGGTAATAGAGACATTTTAACAATATTAAGTCTTCTAATCCATGAGCATGGGATATCTTTCCATTTATTATGTCTTTTAAAGTTTTTTTCGGCAATGTTCATAGTTTTCACTGTTTAAGTCTTTCACCTCCTTGGTTAACTTTACTCCTAAGTATTTTATTCTTATTGATGCTATTGTCAATAGAATTGTTTTCTTAATTTCCTTACTTGATAGTTGGTTGTTAGTGTATAGAAATGCAATTGATTTTTGTATGCTGATTTTTTATCCTAAAACTTTGTCGAATTAGTTATAACGATGTGGGGTGTGTGTGTGTGTGTGTGTGTGTGTATGTGTATGTGTAGTAACCAATATACATAATCTTTGGTTTCCTACATAAGATCATGTCATCTGAGAACAGAGATAATTTTATTCTTTATTTCCAATTTGGATGACTTTTATTTCTTTTTCTTGCCTAATTGATATGGCTAGGACTTCTAATATTATATTGAATAGAAGTGGCAAGAGTGGTCATATATTTCATGATTTTTTGAGAAAACGCTTTCAGTCTTTCACCACTGAGTATAATGTTTAAGGGCTTTTCATAAATGGCCTTTATTATATGGAGGTAGTTTCCTTCTCTTCCTAGCTTCTGTTTTTGTCATGAAAGGGTACTGAATCTTATCAAATGCTTTTTCTCCATCAGTTGAGACAATCGTGTGATTTTTGCCCTTCATTCTGTTAACGTGGTGTATCACTTTGATTTTCATATGTTGAACCATCCTTGCATTCCAAAAATAAATTCCATTTGGTCATGGTATATAATTCTTTTAATGTGCTTTTAAATTCTGTTTGCTAGTATTTTGTTGAGCATTTTGTATTAATATTCATCAAAGATATTGACCTTTACTTTTGTTTTCATACAACAGCTTTGTCTGACTTTGGTATCAGGGTAATGCTGGTCTCAAGAATGAGCTGGAAGTATTCCTTCCTTTTCAATTTTTTGAAAGTTTCAGGAAGACCAGTGTTAATTCTTCTGTAAATGTTTGGAAGAAATTTCCAGTGAAGTCACCTTATCCAGGACTTCTCTTTGTGGGAAGGTTTTTGGTTACTGATTCAATCTACTTTCTTGTCATTAGTCTGTTTATATTTTCTACTTCTTCATGATTCAGTATTGGTAGACTGTGTGTTTCTAGGAATTTGTCCATTTCTTCTAGTTTATCCAATTTGTTGGAGTACGATTGTTCATGGGAGTCTCTTATAATCCCTTTTATTTCTGTGGCATCAGTTGTAATGTCCTGTCTTTCATTTCTGATTTTAGTTATTAGAGTCTTTCCCCCTTTTTTTAGTCTAGCTAAGAGTTTGTCAATTTTGTTTCTCTTTTTTAAAACCTACTCTTGGTTTTGTTGATTTTTTTTCTATTGTTTTTCTATTTTCTATTTCAATTATCTCTGCTTTAGTCTTCATTATTTCCTTCTTTCTGCTACTTTGGGTTTAATTTGTTCTTTCTTTTAGTTTCTTGAGATGTGAAGTTGTTAATTTGAGACCTTTTTTAACATATGCATTTACAGCTATAAAATTCTCTTTTACCTCAGCTTTCACTGAACCCCATAGTCTTGGTATTTTTGTTTTCATTTACATGTCATTTACATTATGTGACTTTTTATAGTGATATGCTTTGATTTCATTCTCGTTTCCTTCCTGTTTATTTTAAATGGGTTTAATATATATATTTTCAGAAACCATTGTTACTTGGTTTATTGAAGACCAATTAATTCACATATAATGGAAGCTTATACTCATGAAAGTGTATTAAAGCAAGCAAGAAAGCCTCTGCATTTAGGTCACTATATTTGTATTTAAATATATTTGTCACTATATATAATCTATATGGCCATCACATGGAAGTGTAGACAAAGAAGTTTTAACTTTTACAGATACTAAAATTCCTAAAATTTATACTGGGTTTATGCAGAATTTATGGCTACAGCATTCTTAAAATCACCAGCGCTCCCCGCAATGTCATCATTGGAGTATAAATCAATCAAGGCAGAAGAATATTAAATGGTAACTTGATTAGAAATTGAGAGCCAATCAATTTTCATATATTGTTTAGAATAACAGCTGAAAAGTTTTATTTTCAGCTTGTGGATTTTAAGTATGGTTTCAGGCTAACGGACTTTTTTTATATGCGTGATGATTTGAAATAATTAATAAAGTTATCTCTTCAATGATAATGTGCCAACAGTATGACCACATGGGGGGAATCTATTGTCTTACATTATTTTATTATAAAGAAGATATTTGCTTATGATTGTAGATACTGCTGAATTTACAAATCCCTTAGCAACAGCCTTATAAGTCAATTGTTTTTATAAAGCTTTGAAAACAAAATCTTAATCAATAGTGAGTTTACATTAATTAGATATATATTTCCTCCCCCTTCAGATATCATTTTGGTCTGCCTAACATTTAGCTACAGAAAATGTCACGTTTAATTTTTAGTCATATTTTGGCAAAACAGACACTCACATGATTGCCAGATTAGGTCAGATGGAAAAAGCTGATCTGATGGCACTGCAGCTTCAGTATCTTCATTTCCAAGTGTTTTGCTATTCATCCCCATGTTCCAACCTACTCGGTTCTAAGCACACAAAGTCAGAACAGAATGTGTGTCCCTCTGCATAACATAAAGGACCTTCAAATTAGTAAAAATGCAATCTCCACATGTCAATGAAGCTTTGTTACTGAATGTTCTCAAATAAATACCAGGAATTAATTTTGTGAAACTGAAAACAAAGCATAAAATTAATCCATACTTTTTATATGACCTAATAGAGATAAAGAAATAATAAAAATGCATTTCAGTATTTTTTTTTTACCTTTTCATTGATTACTGTTATTTGATATACACAACTCAAGGATCTATGAAGCTTGAACACTCAATTTTGTTTCTGACATGAAAATAAACTGCTTTTGACTTATAATGAACTTCAGTAACAATAAACATTGAAGTAAAAGAGAAATATTTCAAGTGAGTACTAACATTAAATCACATGAACATATCTGTAGAATTTTGCCAAAATTCCTTAGAAAATGGTTTGAATAATACTTATTGCTGTTTTTAGTAAAACATGCTCTAAGAAACAATTTTCCAATGATAAAAATTTCCTTTCCTCTGAAATTTTGGAAAGTTTTTAAAAAGTGATTACTCATAGTCACACTTTAAAGGCACATCTTCAAAAATCAATTTTTGCTAGATAATTCTCCATAGACTATTTTGACTTCAAGAGTTTCTGAGCACTTGCTTTGAAGATGTGTGTCACTGCAGTAGGAATTAATTTAAAAATTATTACATTTGGAATCATATGATATATTAATTTTATAAAATGTCTTTTTTATTTTTCCAGTTAAGATGCATGCCTCCATTTTTTTCTTTTTTCCCTTTTTCTGTTTTCATTATTAGTAACAATACCAAACTGGTGATTGTCAGAAAATTTTCTCCTCTTGTCATTAAAGCTTTAAGATTTTATATAAAACTGGTACCACTTCAGATTCTCTTGTAGTAGGTAAGCAAAGTATTTAAGGTTAGACAAATCTTTTTTTAGAGACAAACACCCTCAATCTTAGGATCTTTTTCTTATGCAACTATAATAGGGCACAGATAGCTCTGATTCTAATTCCTTGAAAAATAGACTACATTCAGCATTGGTCAAAATAATGTTTTCTGACATTCCTTCAATAGAATGTCCAGCCATTGATGGGTAACATAGTACACCTGGCTCATAGGTAATATTTTAATAACTTATTTATAGATTATAGTTTTTACTTTTAAAAGGTTTCTTTGTTCTTGTCTTTACTTTTCCATTTCCTAATGTTCTTTTAAGATCAATTAAAATAATATACACAGAAGTATACTAGAGAATGAAGAGAATGAGTCAATATGT
The DNA here is from genome assembly GCF_902729225.1 of Pteropus medius. NCBI lineage: Eukaryota > Metazoa > Chordata > Mammalia > Chiroptera > Pteropodidae > Pteropus > Pteropus medius. Next base: position 20,947,871 of record NW_024349519.1, on the reverse strand, counting down.
AAGACTGAAAGCCAGGCTCGATTTGGCTTTAGCATGACAGATTGTCAAAATATTCTCAGTGGTGGAACATAAGAAGTAGGGCAGCACTAAATATCTCGGTCTTAATACATCAGGAGAAATTTAGGGTGGACATAATTTTTCTAAGTGAGAGATTCTAAGTTCCATTTATAAAGCAGTAAATGAGACAAAAAAAAAGGAACATTTAAAATATTTTAAATTATTTAAACATATGCATGACCTATGTGTTTCTGAATATAAAATTTGTATATCTTGTGTTTCTTATTGAAACTCTCTCACTACAGACTGAAAACATAAGTCTACAAACTGTTCCACACCAAGTATGATAATTTATTCCTCTTTTTTTTTTTTTCATGATGCTAACCTCCACCTACAACATCTTAAACCTCACTTCACCTATTCAAATGCAAGGCTGAGCTCAAATATTTCTTTCTAATCCTCACCGAATAGTCCTGCATTAACTTTTTTCTCCTTTGTTACTCAATTAACTTACTTATCTCTTCTGTACCATTGTTAGACTTGCGACGTAGGATATCATGCACACATCTTGGTTAGCTAAATTATTTTCATTTACTTGTTTTAGGGTCTGTGTTTTATGCTTCTGATTGTCCTATTGTGCTAGCAGTTATTATACCAAGCAGAAACTTGGCCCTTATTATATAAGTACATTTAGGAATATATTATGATTTCTGACTGATGTAGATAATTTTCACTTTGGAAATTGTTGAAGAAAATATCCTAATAATCACTTCTTGTTGTGAAACATTAGCTCTCCCTGTTTTCCTCCTTCCCAAGACACTTTAGATAAGAGAAAATAGAAAATTAAAATGCTATGCATGAATAATTATAGATTATACACAATCAACTTAATAAAGAAGGGTTTGTAAGCTCAAGGACACCGAGTAGAGAATCAGATGGAGAAGTATCTACAGAAACAAGCTTGGCCTGGAGACAGTAGGCCGGTGTTCTTTTCTGTGTGCTGGAAAGGGCTAGATGGTTATTTCTTACTCTGGTTCCTGAAACTACCATATTTCTCATTAAATCCATAACTGCATAAACATGATCCTGCAGCCATATTTCCTTCATGGAATTTGGTGCACTGGACAATCAGCAAGACCTATAAATCCATGAGTCTGCAGATACGACACTAAAATGAGAGAAAATTAATCATATAAGCTTTGCTTTCTCAAGAAAACTAAAATCCTATGGTTTTTTTGGGAAAGACAGATAGCATGGGCAGAAAACCAAGATGCACAGAAACATTCAGTCAGTGAGTTCATTTCTCCTAAATTTTAGTTTATATTTTGATGTTATAGACACATATGTTTAATAAAAACAGGTTTGATAATTTTATCCATTCGACAACTTTTTTAAAAGTGCATATTTTATGCCTGCCTTATGAAGTTTGTTTTAAGATGATTTATTTATGTCTTGTCTATTTCCATAAAACCGTTTAAATTGACTTTCTCAAGATGGCTTTCTCCATCTATTAAAATTCATCATGATTTTACAGAATCCACACAATCAAGTAAATACATAGTGGGACATGATATATGCTGGGGACATGATATATGCTGGATGTTCTGATTAGCAAATTAAAAAAATAATATTGTTTACAAATCGACTAATATTTGTTGAGGGCCTGCCTATTTTTTACTCGGTATTCTATTCTACACTAAAAATAAATGACAAAAGAATAAAAGATGTTGTCCTGCCCCTACTGTAACTTCTTGCCAGGAGATACACAAACAAGCAGAGAACAAATCCTGCCCTTGGGGGCATCTTACATTCTCAGGCAATACGACAGCTATGGAAAACAACTAAAGAGCAAAGTGAGACAGGATCAAGCAATGCTTCTCAGATTTTAATATGCTTAGAATCACCATGGCATCTTGTAAAAATGCAGATTCAGACTGAGTAGAATCTGAGTTTCTACATTTCTAACAAGTCCCCAGGTGATATTGGGTGCTGCTGGCCCTTGTCCTATACTTAGAGTAGCAAAGAGACCACAAGCTTGAACCAGTCCCTTCATTTCTCTGGATTTTGTCTATTATATGTGGAAGAATTTAATAAGTAAAATAATTCTCTAATGCTCCTTGAAGCTCCAACACTTTAAACCACTGTGAGTTTATGTTGGTATATTTTGTTCTCTTTTCTGTTCCAAAACTAATTTTCTCATTCTTTCATAGCAGAAGAAGATGAGATAGCTTTTTAAAAAGATAATTTAAGATTAATGCCACCTCTGCTTATCCAATTTATCTCATCATTTAAATAATTATTAGATGACTTCATAAACTTCTTCAAGTAAATTATGTATTTTACATAAATTGTCTTCTGAATTTTTTACTTTTATAATCTCATTTTCTCTAACCCAGCAAATTTTCTACAATAAGAATAAAAACTTTGAATGTTTTTATGTAACGTGTAGATCTATAATATCTTATCCCTTTTTAAGACAGGAACTAGCATTCCGCAAGGTACCTAAAAAAAAATATAGTGCAGTTTTAAACTCAAAGACAAATGTTTTTAACTCAATATTTTACTAGAAATAGTTGTTCATGTCATGTCATCTGTGTTGAGAACTTTGGGCCATGGAGAAATACGTCATGTGAGAAGCTGACAAAGATTTTCCTTCAATGACCTCTCCTTTAGTGTTGCCTCTTAGGCCCTTCCTGACTGCCACCAGTAAGCAACTGTGGACTATAATGTGTTGAGAATATATTGAGCAAAGAAAAGCATTGACACCCAAGTTTTGCACACTAATTAAGAGTTGCAAATGTCTGAACAAAATTCAGTTATAATTGTGAAATTGCCTTTTCCATCTGTTTATAGAAATAAAATAGTTAGAGTTGGAAATGTTTAGATTGCCTAATAAAAAGATAAAGGCTTTTTTTAAAAAGAGGTAATCTTTCTAAAATATTAAAAGTTCTGTCATTTAAGACTTAATATTATTGTGTTTTTCTGTAATAGGCTATATAGAGATAGAAAGAGCATTTATTATTTCCAAGAACCATACTTCTATTCATAACAGAAAATTAGTATTCCTATAACTTTCTATCAAGAAAAGCAATTACTTATCTTTCCTAAAATATCTGTAGAAAATAGAACTGTTAAAATAAAAATACAATCCACATTAAAAAAAAAAGAAAAATGAAATAAATGGTATTAGTAGCTATTTAACTGAGAGAGACCAAGTGGTTATAAGTAAAAACATCTAACTTGTGGGATTAACCCTTCTCCTGGGTATTCCATTCAATATTCTAAGATTGGATGTCTAAATATCAGTACTCATGGCAGATTTGCCTTTTTAGAGCAGACATTTGCTTTCAAAGCTTATAGGAACTCAAGAATATAATTGTCCAAAAGAATGAAATACTTGCTTAGGTATAACTAGTACACTTTCTCACTGAAGGAAGCCATTTGGAAAAAAAAAAAAAAATCTCATTCTGGTTAGAAAGTTACTCAGTGAGCAGAGAATCAGAGCAAGGGGAATTAAGAAATTGTTAAATATTTATTGTTTTTTGTTACCATTGTTTGATGGCACTATCATCATAATACTAGGGAGGGACCAACAAAGTTAACAGAAACAACTCTGAGTGTGGAACATGTATACAGTTGACCGGTGAATAAAATGGATTTAAACTACAAGAGTCCACTTATATGCAGATTTTTTCCAGTACATACGTGTACTGTTTTCTCTCTGTGGTTGGTAGCCCACAGATGTGGAGGGCCAACTGTATGCATTGATCTACACCATTTTATATAGGAGATTTGAGCATCTGTGGATTTGGGTATCCATGGGGGTCCTGAAAACAATCCCCCACTGATCCTTAGGGACAAGTAAATTTTTGGAAAGTAAAAAGTTAGATGCAAATTTTCGACTCCTGAGGGAGGAGGTCAGGGCTGCTAACCCCTTCACTGTTCAAAGGTCAACTTTAATTTAATAAATGGTCACAAAAGTAGTGGAAAAGAATGTCTAACCAGGAGACAGTATTAACAACAATAAGAAGTCATTACCTTCCCTAAGCCAGAGAGAGACAAAAAGAGGAAGAAAGTTTATAGAGCCTACTGGGTCAGCTGGCCAAAACTGGAATCACAGTCTATCCATGGAGGAATCACAGTCTATCCATGGAGGTGTCTAGTGCCATGGGAGAGCAACCACCACCTGAGATAATATCCTGGGCAGAAAGAGAAGAATACTCTGACATCTCTCTTCCTCTCATCTTCCAGTCTCCTGACAATGCCTCGTATTGGCTGAACCTACCCACAAGTCAGCTTTTTATGGATTCTCATTCCATTTTGTCTTTCCTTTTTTTTTGGAAGGTATTCACTTTTTTCTATTCTTTTGGTGATTTCTCTAGAAATTTTAATTCATATTTATCAAAATCTATTATTATATAATAGATTTAATTATATAATAATATAATTAAATATCCATAATTAATATATTTACCCTTTTCCAAACAACATAAATATATTCACCACTCCTTTCTTTAAGGTTATTATTTTTATATAATTTAAGATCTTATTAACCCCACACAACATTGCCATTCTTGTTTTATATAGTCATCATAATAAACACAACCCACACTTAACTACGTTCCAGATATTTTTCCAAATACTTTACTATACTCTTTCATTTCATCTTTATAATAACCTATAAGGGAAATGGTATTATTACAACCAGTTTACAAAGGAGAAAAGAAGGGCACAGTGAGATTAATTAATTTGCCCAGATCACACCAATTAAATGATATAGTCAGGCTTTCAATGAAGACGGTTGGCTTTAGAGCTCAAACTCATAATCACTCTTTAGCGTGTCTGCCTATGAATATTTCCTTATATCTCTCTACAGATTCACAATTATTTTAGCTTTGAAACACTTAACATCTCTGCTCATCTATCTGGAAACATCATTTTTGTGTCCAGACTTCTTTAATGTGGATCTATTGGTGGCAACCTCAGTATTTGGTTATCTAAAATAGTCTTTATTTTTCCTTCATTCTTGAAAAACACTTTTTTTCTTGGCTACAGAATTCTAGGTTGAGAGTTATTTTCACTTAGCATATTAAAGACATTATTCTACTATGTCTAAGCTTTTGTTTTTTCTTTCTGTGAAGATGTCAGATTTCAGTCTAATTATTGCTCCTTTTGTCAATAATCAGAATTTCTCTTCTGCTGCTTCAAATATTTGGCCTTTGCCTTTGGTGTTTTTTTAATTTCACTATTATGTGTTTAAGTGTAGTATTCTTTTATTTATTTGTTTTTTAATATAATTTTTGCATTGTACTTCTTTTTATTTAAAAATCATTGTGTTTCTTGAATCTGGATTTAGTGTCTTTCAAATTCTGCCAAGTTCTTAGCCATTATATCTTTAGATAATAATACGTTTGTCCATTCTCCCCTCTGCATCTGGAATCCCTTAAGTCATTTAACTTGTCTATGTCTTTAATCTTGTCACCATACTTTCTATTCTTATTACTGGAGACTGGATTTTGCATATTTTCTTCAGGTTTTAATTTGACTTTAAAAATTCTAAACTTCAAATGTTAGGTTTTTATTTCTAGGAATTCTTTTGATTCTTTTTCTAATCTTCCTGTTCTTTATGATTATCTTAAAGTTCCCCCTACCTTTAAGAAATGTCTATGATTGCCGTGAATGATGTCTTTGCAGGCCAGATTTTGTTGCTGATGATTTCTTCTGGTGTTGTTTATGGTGTCTTGTTTCATTATATGCTTTTGTAATTTCTTTTTATTATGAGGTACTGTTTGCTTGAAACTTTATATGTGGAAACACTTTGAAGCCTGGGATGTTTTTCTCCAGAACAGATTGGCATTTGCTTCTGCAGGTACAGTCCAGGCTCACTAAGGCAAATTTATAGCTTTGGTTTGTGTGTGTGTCACTCAGGTACTGTGAGTCACTCAGGTAGTGTGAATTCATGCTGTCATTGTGTGAGAAGACAAGTTTATCAGTACATGTTCTCAAGGGAATATTTTTTCCCTTCTGCTCAGGAGAAAAATGACAATGCAGGAATTTTTCTTGAAGTCCTTTGTAGTAGACTAGTGTTATTTCTATTTCTCCCTCAGCCATGGCCCTTTCAGAGTCTGACAATTATTGAAGTAGGGGAGTTTTATGACTTCTATCATAAAACTGAAATATATGTGAAAATTGTTGTTCAGTTTCATTTGGTTTAGAAAAAAAAATCATATCAAAGACTCTCAGTGTCCCCACTTTCACTCAGGTCTTGGCCCTAGTATCCCTTACTTTTTCGCCAACATATAGACACATAAAGAAGATATTTTTCATATTTTACACAAAAGTTTTTGTTGCTTTAACCAGAAGCATTAGCCTACCAATACAGTCTACCATGTTTATGAAAATGGTAGAAAATTGAACTTCCTTTAGATGCTAATATCGGTTGCATTCTAGCCATAGGAACTGGGAGCTCATCTGTGCTTCAACGACAGCTGTTTATATTTATTTTATAATGCAGCCATTATGAATTGACTTTTAGAATTTCTCAAATAACTTCTATTTTTTTCTTATTTCCAGGTTATTGGAAGAACTCTTTTTCCTTTGGACAAAAATCTAAATCTCAAAATATATGTTGGTATGCCTTTGCAAATTAAAAAAATTTAAATGAATGCCATTAGGGTTAAAAAATGCTAGCTCTATATTTATATTCTTTAGTAGGCTCCTGAAATTCATAAGCACTATACAGTTTGTAAATCTAACAATTGATGGATAGCACCAATATGGAGTTTTTATAGTCATTGATTTCTTCTCAATTCACATTTCTGCGAAGAATTAGATATTTCCTGTGCACATCTTTGCATAGCACAATGGGTTTATCAACTTTCACTATGTATTCACTCTCAATGAGCAGCAATTATTTACATATATAATATTTAATAAGAATTCATTTTCTGGCAATTTCTACTAATAAAAACAAACTTTTATGTTCAATAGACTAGCATTAAATTTATTTAAATGTACATCTGGCCTGGTAAAGGGGAGATAAAAAATGATTAGAAAAGATAATCTCTTAAAACAACCATGCTCTAAAGCCAATAATTGCCCTGAAGACATCTGCCTACCCCTTGTAGCTTGGAGGTTTTGAGTCTAATGCGACAAACACACAAAGGACTGGAGGTGAAAACTTAGAGCTAGAACAATTTTGGAAGTCTAAACCAAATAGAGCAGGGATTCTAAAAGGCACCATTCAATAAAATGATGGTCTAGGAAAAAACTGTATCCACCAAGTGCCATTGTGAAATAATGTCAGAGTACGGTGTACTAATGATCTCAAAAACCCTCACCTTCATTTGCTTTCAAATGGGACTGAAGCTCAGAGATTGCCTTGGGTTTGGAATCTTGCTGTATCATTTACATGTAAATGTAAATTTTGAACAAATTACTTAACTCTCTACGCTTCAGTTTTCTCATCTGTAAAATGTGTATAATAATAACAATGCTCACAATATAAGGTTGTAGAATAAAGGTCATTACCATATATGCACATTACATAAATTTGCACCTGGTTCATCGTATATGAGTAAATGATAGACAGCTATTACTATTATGCTCACTTGAGGCACTATCTTATTCTGGCTAAGAGCACAGACTACATGTTCTCACAGACACAGTAACCTCATCCAGGTGTGGGCATGGGGCCTAAGCTGGTGAGCCTAGCTTAGGGTCCACTGGGCATCTGTTGTAGGGGCCCCATGGATATAAGATTAATAGGTCGTGGAAACCATGTTTCCTGTCATTTACTGGAAGCTGCTCTGCTGCAAGAAAGAATGAAGCCTATAGTTCCTGAAGTTCAGCTACAAGTTTGCCCTCTTTTCAATTAGATGAGTGATATGATTGTTCAAACAATTTCTCCTTTTTACTTAAACTATTTCAGATTGCTTGGCTGTAACGCTATTTAATGTCATATATGACTATCATATATAGCCTCTTTATATCCTATTGATATCTTTTGTGGTACAGAAGCGAATAACGAAATATCTTTCAACTTTTATTTACCTAGTGTAGCATTCTTGTAAATACAGAGTTAACAGCAGATATTAGCAAACAACATGTTAAGATAACACTTCCTGGTTACATCACAGTTTTCGCGGTTATCTAAATCTTAAGATATTTTAACTATTAATAAACTTCAGAGATAAACTCTGGAACAAAATTACTAGTGCCTTGCATAGTTAGAATTTTTTTCTACAAGAGGCTTAATCTATTTTAATATAGAGTTAAGGTAGTGGTTATCGTGTGACTTTGCGTTAGAGAAAGGCAAGAGGCAATCAACAGCTGAGTATATTATATTATTATATTATATATGTTCATATATAATTATTATATATAATAAATAATGATATATAATTATATATCATTATAAAATACATAACATATATATTTATAAACTATATAAATATATATAATTATAAAATATATGATTAAAATAAATAAGTATCCGCAGATTTGTACTACACTGATTTATTTATAAATCTCATTAGATGGTGAAATTCCTTAGAAAAGGAACAACTAGTATATCTACCATTCAGAAAATGTGTGTTGAACTAAACATATTTCCCCCAAACACCCACACATCTGTTTCCAGGTTATTAGCTCTCCAGCATTCTCATTAATGAATATAGAGGCAATAGCAGACCCCAGTAACTGCATTATCCCTGAACTTAAAAGATGTTCAAAATGCTGAGCTTCAAATGACCCTTCTCTCTTTCCAGCTAGTCTCTGCACGCGTTCCACTAGCGGCATTTCTCTTGGATGAGGAGGCCACTATGAAATAGACAAGAATTAGGAATATCCTTGGAATAATCTCAGCTTTCTCTGGGTGTAACAGTGTCAATTATCATTTTTAAATTTAAAAATTAAAGCAATTTAAGCTAAGCACAAGTAACTTAAATCAGGTTTATAGTAAAGATAGTGGCACTATTTTATCATGTTTTATTATATAGCTACACATAAATGTGCTGTTTTCTTTTTTCAAGTTGTTTTTGATATAAAGGAAATTTACATAGTTCAAAGATGAAGTTCAGTATGGGAGTTTTTAAATACACAATGTGACTTGGGTCACATTGCTTTTATTCAGGCAAAAGAAAGGCATGTGGGGAGGAAGAAGCATATAAGGGTAAGTGATGTAGAAAGTGTTGGGGAGACGAGGTTTGGGCTCTGGAGACAGTAGATCTGAATTCTAACTCTGCTGCTTACTAGCTGAATGACTGAGTAGAGTCCTACCTTACTCCCAGTTTCACTTTCTATGATTTCATAAAAAAAAAAATATTTACTAAGTTGATCCATTTTTTTAAAATGCTAACCAATAGTTAAAATAATAGAAAAATATCACAGTATTACATAATATATGGTAAATTCTAATTAACTGATTACGCTGTGATTTCCCTTAGATTGCTTGGTTGTTTCCATAACAAAATTTGCTAAGAAACTGATAATCAAAACAACAAGGTTTGAGAGATAGGTGTTGGGAGAAGGGCTAGGGAAGTGAGAGTATTTCAGATGCGGTCAACCTGCATCTGAAAGTATGAAATGGCTAATTCCAGAAATAAATAATTCATAAGTTTTAAATTGCACACCATTCTGAGTAGCATGATGAAATTTCATGCCATCCTGCTCTGTTCTGCCTGGGATATAAATCAGTCCCTTGTCCAGTGTATTCATAGCTGCATGTACTTCCCACCTATTAATAATTTAGTAGCTTAGTCTAGATTATCCGAGGGAGAGATAGAGACCACAAACACATAACTTTATTACAGTATATTATTATAATTATTCTATTTTATCGTTTGCTGTTATTGTTAATCTCTTACTGTGTCTAATTTATAAATTAAATTTTACCATAGGTATGTATGTATAGGAAAAAATACAGGATATAGGGTTTTATACTATCTGTGGTTGCAGGCATGTGTGCCCCATGGACAAGGTGGGACTACTGTAATTATTTAACCTTGTAAGCCTCAGTTTTCACAACTACATAGTGTGTAATATTACCTTTACATAAAATTGTTTGGAATTCAAAGAAAACATTTTTTAAGTTCTTAGCATAATGCCAAGTATATAGTAATTTCTCAATAAATGTTAGTAGAATCCAGAAAAGATCAAAATAAACTGGGAAACAACTAATAAAAGAGGAAACAGGAAAAGAGGAAGACTGAAATATCAAATTTATAGTTGGTTACAGAAAGTCATTGCAAGGTTATTTTTAATATACTTTAATGACAAAAAATATGAATAAGGAAAAAATGTAATGGGTAATTTCCTGTCTATAACATGTTAGCAAGTGTTCTATTATTTTACAGTAATCGACTGTGTTATCAGAGGCCAACTGATTTTATTTACAAAATGTATATACACTCTTCCTTTAAAGATATTCATTCAAATTTCCAAAGAAAAATCTACTCTTTGCTGCCTAAAAATAATTATGGAACAAAGACAAAGCTCGTACGAATTACATTTCCTAATGTCCTTGTCACAACTATAGCATATCCCCAGGCTTGTCTCTTCCTATAGTATTTCTTTGTGATGTTTCTTATCAATTCTATCTCTGGGTTAAACACACTAAGCTACCATGTTCTTTGTGGTTGATTATAAGAACTAAGTTCAATTTAAGCAATGCTTGTCTAGTTGTCTGGTGAATTCATGTTCTTTCTTGATTACACTTGTAAGTGCTACTGGGAGTCAGCACTGAAAATTATTTTCATAAAGTTGTTTCAGTTTCTATCCTATACTGAAACCATACCTTGATTGAAGGTGTTGTAGAGCTAATATGATATAGTTATCCCTTTTAAGAAACATTATAAGTTAAAATATTAAAGATAGCCTCCAACTCCACTTTCCCTCTAATCTTCTGCTTTGCAGAATGAAAGCCACAGCAATAATGAGTTAGAAGGGTAATTAAAATTAGAACAGTAAGGGCAAGCTATGGCTATCAGCACATTTTATTAAACCTCCATATAGTAGAGTGAGATAGAATTTTTAATCTGTAGTTGTGTTTGCCAAAAGCTAATTAACAGGATTAAGCTTCAGAGTTTCTTTTTTTTTCCCCACTGTGCAAACTAAAACAACATTTAGAAAGATACCCCATATCTAATCTTAAATTAGTCTGCTACTATGTTTATGTCTAAACTTTAGAGTGGATTTACAATATATCAACACAGTTAAGGTCATAACATGCTAACAAATAATGAAAAGGCAAATAACTTACACTTTGAAAGCAATAGGACTAAATATAAGACATTTCTGAAGGTTTTGATTGTCTTAAGAATATAAATTTTAAAAATTTACTGTGAGAAATATGTCTGAATTTAACCCATATAATTGAATTCATTATCTTCATAAAAAAATATTTACTAAGTTGATCCTATAAAATGTTTTTTTAATGCTAACGAATTGTTTTTTAAAATCTTAGAAAAATACAATATTACATAATACATGGTAAATTCTTATTAATGGATTATGCTGTAATTTTCCTTATGCTTGCTTGGTTGTCTCTATGACAGGATTTGCTGAGAAACTAATAGTGGAAGCAATAGGGTTTGAGAGCTATGTGTTGGGAGAAGGGCTGGGGGGTGAGAGTGAACATTTCACTTTAAGATTTCCATTATTTTAGACAGTTTAGGACATTATCACCATTTATGTACTACAAAATGTAATCAAGTCCCATCTCTATAAAAATGTAACTGCTAAGGGGAAACACTTGAGAGTTACTTATCTGTCTCTTTTAAAGGTACTGTTATTTGGAATGAAAAGTCTTTTTTTTTTTTTAAATTTTAAGAAGGTGCCATTACCCTAAATATGTGGACTTCTTAAAGTAGCTTAAATTATAAACTTTCACTTCATTTTATTACTAAAAAACATAATTATTACTTATTTGAATTTTTCTGCATTTAAAATAGATTTTGTCTCTATATTAGTTTATTTCTATTTGTTTCTTTACCATTCCACATAAGAAATAAATAATTAATAATTTACATCAGGGTTTCTCAACCTTGGCACCATTGACATTTGAGCTGGTTAACTTTTTGTTGTGGGGCTGTGCTGTGCATTGTAGAATATTTAGTAGCATTTTGGCCTCTACCCATTAGGTTCCAGGAGCACCCTCCCAATTGTGTGAACAAGATATCTTCAGACATTGCCAAATGTGCCCTGGAGGGGAAAAGGGGTGACATCATGCTCCACTCTTGGTTGAGAACCAGTAATTTATGTGTATAACTGATTATAAAAAAAGATTGCAAAATCCTCGTGTGTCCAAATCATAAACACCTTTAGTTCATGAACATTTATGTAAAATTAAATAATTTAAAGAGAAAAAGTAGAACATATCAAATAATAGGTATAGAAAAATTATATTATATCTTAACATTTTCATTTTGAAATTTAATATATTAGAACAATACTGAATATAGATTATTTAAATGAAAATTGATGTAATTTTTTCAATTTACATTGTAATATAAAGAATAATAAACTTTACTTATTTAAGTTGTACAATTTGATCATTTTTGACAATTTTTATATATACATATATATATACCCATAAAACCAGCATTGCAATGAACATATAGAACATTTCAATTATACTAGAAAGTTTCCTTATTCCCCTTTGTAATACATCCTTCTCTCAACTCCCAGTCCTAGGCAATCACAGATCTACTTTCTGTCACTATAGATTAGTTTAAATTTTCTAGAACTCTATATACATGGAATCATACTGTATGCACTCTTTCTGCCTGACTACTTTCACTCAGAATAATGATTTAGAAATGTATCTTTATTGCCTTCTATATTGTAATCATTTCTTATTGCTGAGTAATATTCCTTCATGTGGATATACCACAATCTTTTATCTATTCCTTGTTGATAAATATTTGAGTTACATCTAGTTTGAGAACTTACAGATACAGCTATTATAAACATTTGTATATGAGCCTTTGAACATAAAGGTTTGTTTCTCTTGGGTAAATACCTAAGAGTGAAATAGGAGGATCATGTGGGAAGTGTTTATTAAACATTTTTAAGAAGCTGTCAGTTTTCTAATGTGATCGCACCTTTTTACATTCCTTCCAGTGTTTATATGGGAATTTCAGTTGCTCTACATTCTCACCAACATTTTGTATGGTCATACACACAGAAGCTTAAAGAATTCATCACTTACAGTTCTTCACTAGAAGAAAGTTAAAGGAAGTCCTTCCTTCAAGTAGAGCGATATCAGATAGAAATATGGATTTATACAAAGGAATAAAGAGTACCAGAAATGGTAACAACATGAGTAAATACAGGATTTTTTTCTTTATTATATACATCCCTTAAGAGATAATAGACTGCTTCAAGCCAGAAAAAATAATGATGTAATGAGAGATATAGCATATCTAGCAATAAACGTATGACAATAGTACAAAGCTGGGGGATGAAAATGAAAGTATATTATTTTAAGGTTCTTACAGTATACATAAAGTAACATAATATTACTTGAAGTAGACTGTAATAAATTAAAGATGTACATTATAAACTCTAAAGGAACCATGAAAACATTATACAGTGTTATAGAAAGTGAGCCAACAAAGGAAAAATAATAGAATTATAAAAAATACTTGATTCATACAAAAAAAGAGGAAAAGACAAAAAAGGAATAAAGAACAGATCAGACTAGTGGGCAATAAATAGCAAGATGGTTGATTTAAACCCAAGTGACCTATCCCGAACTGCCAGATTAGAGAGCTGCAGAACCTCCGTAGATAAGATATTCAATTTTGACAAGAGCCAAATAGCTGTCTTTCATAATGAGTCGATCTGGTAGCTATATCAAGGAGGTTGCAAGTTCTAAAGTCAAGGAGAACCTCTGGTTGGAGGCTGCCTCTCTTTGCCAGAGGCTCCAACCAGCAAAATTTTTAGTCACAAAGTTTATAGCTCACAGAGATCATAAAAATTATGGGGTCCCAAAGGTACAGGGCTTCAGTTTGATGGATAGTTGCCAAGGCTATTGGTTTGGACCCCATTCATAGAGTGGGGATTTTCATATTATCCCACATAAATGACCAAATAGAATGCCCAAGTGAGGCACAAACTGTACCCAATACTCAAAGAATTGGATAGTTTAAGTTTTTTCTTTTGGAAAAACACATTTTTCCTTGATTTCCAGAAAGACTGAATGTTGCAAATCCACCCACATAGTCCCAAGACATTTTATTCACAGAGCAAGTTCCTGAATTTCTTTGGAGTTTATCAGCCACTCCTGAGAGCAAAGGTATGCTACCTCTAAAGTCAGGGTAGACTGAGACTTCTGATTTGCCAACTAGCAAGATATCATCAATATATTGGAGATTTTAAGAGGACAGAGGCACTCACATGTCCTCTGACACTCCCACTGATGGTAAATGTGAAGAGAATGTGTCTCACCAGCACTTCTCTATTTGTAGTGCGTCCCTCTCAATCAGGAGAACTCCCCTGGCACACATGAAACAGAGAAGTACAACCATTTAGAACATCAACTGCAGATGTAGAAGCAACAACTAAACATGGAATAGCCCAAAGGACTCACCCACCATGTCACATATGCTTCCCTTCTTCATTTGAACTCTGCCCATTGGGTGTATCCTTCCCCAAGGGGAGGGGTAGAATTGTGACTTGGCCTCTATATCCAAGAAGATTATAAAAATGTGATTATAAACATAGCTCCCTGGCATTCACATGGCTTTCTGTTTCTTAGCACCTTAGTCTTTTAATTGGAGAATTTAATTAATTTATTTTTAATATAAGTATTGACATATTTAGGCTCATAACTACTCTACTACTATTTGTTTTTAATTTAACTCATCTGTTTTATGTTTCTTTTTCTTTCTTGCTTCTTTAAATAAAATATATTTTATTACTCTTTCATTTAGCTACATTAAATTGCTAAACTTACTTTTGCTACTATTTTAGCAATAATCATATTACATGCATTTTTGACACATTAAAAAATAAATCACTGCTTTTATTGCTTCCTCTTATAATGCTAGAACCTCAGAACACTTTCATTCTATTTATCCCCTCACAACTTTTAGTAAAATTATTGCCATTCATTTTAATGCTAAATTGTTATTTAAATCAAGACACTATTATCATTTCATTTGCAATCAATATTCATTTATATTTACCTGTATATTTAAAAAATATATTTTATATTTATCACATTTCTAGTTTTCCTTCTAGGATATATTTTCTTCTACCTGATGAACAACACTTAGTGTTTCCTTTAATGATCTCAGTATTTTTTTTCTCTTAAAAATTTTGTATTTCAATTTTGAAGACCTTTGATGATTAATAGATTCTATATTGGCAGTTATTATCTTTCAACATTTTAAATATGCCATCTATTATCTTATGATTTCCATAGTTCCTCTTGAGAAAGCCATTGTTGTTCTTGTGAAGGTAATTTTTTTTTCCCTCTCAGGTTGCTTAATAATTTTCACTGTCTTTGCTTTTCTGTCGTTTTATTAGGATTTGAGTTTTTCTCTATATTTATTTTCCCTGTGTGGCAGAATTTAATCTGTTGTTTGATGTTTTGCATCAGTTTTGCAGAACTTTTGCCATTATCTCTTAAAATATTACCTCTGTCCTATTTTTTCCTTCTTTCCTTTTAAGACTCTGGTTACTTGTATATCCGACCTTGCATTTGTCTCACAAACCTCCTACAACCGTCCTATTTTTAATACTTTTTTTTCTCTCTGTACTTCACCTTTAAATTCAGTATTAACATGTCAGTTTCAGTAATCTTATCTTCTGCTATCTTCGTTCTGCTGATATAAGCATTCTTTGATAATTTATTTTCAGTTCTAGAAGTCTATTTCTTTCTTTTAATAGATGACAATTCCCTACTGAAATCTCCATCTCTTCATCTATTTTTCTAGATTGTAATATACTAATGATAATTATTGTGAAGTCCTTGTCAGGTAGCACCAGTATTTCAATCATCTGTGAGCCCATTTCTATATTATTTTATTTTATTTTATATTTTATTTATTTTATTTTTATTTTATTTTATTTTTGTTCATGATATTAATGTAGTCTAGCAATTTTTATTAAAGTCTAGTTATTCTGTAGTAAAAAATTACAGAGGCTTAAGGCGATGATATATTTCTCAAGACATTATTATCTTTCTCCTCCTATGCTAACACAATAGAGGTGTAAAATATAACTCTTTGAGTCATGGCTGCATTGTGGCCCCATTAACACTTATTCTGCTTATAGTTTGACCCGGACTCAACCAAGAATTTTGAGTATTCTCCATAACATCTCCCAGTTTCAGGTCTTGAACTATAATCATTGTCATAAAATTGTTGATAGCTCTGTTATGCTTTTCAGATGCTTTCCACCAAGCTTTTAAATCTCTGGCATCATTTAGCCACGATTTGGCAAATATTTTCAGGGGAAAATTAGCCATATGCTTGGTGCCACCCAATTCCACCATAATGCTTTGGATTCCTTTGTGGATTCCTCTGTCCTCCAGCAGCATCCTCTATGGGTTCAAGGCTTAGATTCTGAGCCCCCTATTCCTGCCTGGAGTCATCAACTGACCCCAGAGTAAAAGCCCATACAGAAACTATTTCACCTCTGAGGAGTCTGGCTCCTGATTAAAAACCTCTGTGTGCTTTTTCAGGCCTGATCATAGGCAATTGCAAAAGCTTTTTGTGACAGACCTCAAAGGGGAATGCTATCTTCCTCCCACCAAATCTGGTACACGGCCAGTGTACTGAAGTCTCTGAAGGGAGTTGTGGTCAAGGACTCAGGCCCCTCTGGCTAGCCACACTCTTCTCATATTTAAATACCTAGCCCCAGTATGTTCATTCATAGATCTCCTTTTCTCAAGCCTTGGGCCAAAGTCCTCTTCAGGTATTTCTGCCAAGGTCTCTGGGGAACCAAGACACTTTTCCTCATCGTGACTCAGTACCCAGTCCTTTTCCACTCTTAGCCCTTCCCCCTCGCCTCACCGAGACCCCATGGTCCATAAAACTGCAGGAGCCTTTTGTCAGGGCTCCTACAACTGTGGAACAACCCCCACATCTGCACTGATCTACCTGACCTTCAACTGGTGAGCCTTTCCATGGGGAAAGGAAATCGGGAGTCAGCTTTTCCCTGATTTCATCCTCTTGTTTATACCATCTAGTAAGTGATTAAAGGCTTACTCTTTCAGTTTTGGCTTGTTGCTGTAATCAGCTATGCAGTACCTGACAGCTCAGCTTTCTCTCTCCTAGCTCAGTTGAACTCCTGGTGGCCATTCGCAGTCTTTCCTCAGTTCTCGTTGTCTCTTGACTACCACTAAACATTTTACTTCTGTATATTATCTGCATTTTAATTATTTTCAGCAGAAGTGCTGTTCTATTGCTATCTAATCTATCCTACCCAGAAGTGTAATTTCCACCCTCTGCCTTCAATTAAACATCCTAAAAGTACCACATAACACTTCTGATTACACTTCATTAACTGAACTTAGTTACATTGTTAAAACTAGCTTCAAGTGTGTCTGGAAAATATAAAGTCCTATTACTGAGAACATTGCCATCTTATATTCTGTTAGTAAGGATAAGTAAGTGTGAAATGGTTATTCTGGCAGAAAACTATCCATCTCTTCCACGTATCCTCATTTCTACCCTGGTTCTATGTCACCTTTTATATCTGCTCCTCTTGATGGTATCTTGTATGTCTAACACTGGCTGAACCGATTATGTAAAAATATGTTGAGTTTCTATTCACAAGGTAGGTGTCTGAAGTTGGTAGCATCGTCAAAGATTGGACAGTTGATGAATTATCAATGCTAGTAGGGTGCTGGTAGACAAAGACAAAGAGCAACACTTTCATAGTGACAGGCAGGCATTTACCTTGCAAAATAGAATTACATTGGACTAAGTAAATGTATTTCTTCATTTTATAAATACTGTGTGGCTGAAAGTTTCAATGGTTAACGTGTTCCTAAAAATGGTGTTGTTTATATATTTTTTTAAAGTTGATTTTTTAAAAATCAATTCAGACTGCTCTAAAAAGAGCAAAATCTAAGTGCCATAGTAGAGTTATCCAAATTACAGAGTTATAGTTTTATCATTGTAAGTTAGTATGTATTTATTTATATGCCTTGGTTGATGATGGGAAAAAAGGGTATTATATAAATGACTAATGCTTCCCAATGTTTATGACCAAAATACACAGAATAATTTGTAAGTTTTACAATTTTACATTTTCATGTGACTTTTATGTCTGATGACACATATCTAATAGCTTTGATTGAGGTGGATGCCCTGCTGGCGTGGTGCTGAGGTCTCAGCAGCTTAAAGAAGAGACTCTGTGGAGCTGGGATTGAGATCGAAGAGGACGGCGAGCCAGCCAATTGGTGCTGATGTTCACTAGGGAGCATATTAAGGTTGATTCTCAAACTGTTGGAAAACCGCCAATTTGCCACTACTAGGAGAAACAGCATTAGTGAGTGACTCTGACATGACAGAAAGTAAACAAGCATGAACAGTTCCCTTCTTGTCCAACCTACCACTCTCTTTCTGCCTCACCCCACTGGCACAGCTAGAACCATATGGTGAAAGAGAAATGTGGTTCACAGAGCGCCAACCTTGGCACCACAAAGCAGAGTATAGAAGGTAGGGGTTGAGACTGAGAGAAAAGAGCTTAATAACTAGCACAAAGATTTTATATATATTACGAAATAATACACTGGGTTATATGTTTTCTAATTGATAGCGAGTATTGACTCTTTAGGGTTTTATTTTGATATCAGGAAGATATTATTAATATAATTAAATGTGAACAAAATAAAATAAATTTGAAATAAATTCGAAATAAATTTCAAGTGAATATCCAATTTCAGTATGAAAAACCAAGATAAAAAAAAGAGAAAAGCCAAAATTGGATTTAAACCATAATGAGTTATTTGTAAACACACAAATCCTGGTATTTTCTGAGACAATCTTAATTTAAAAAATAAAGCTTTAATTGGAAATTTTTTTCTTGTAAATATATGTGTTCATGGTTTAGGGCATGTGCAGTGTGTATATGTGTTTGTGTGTGTGTGCACACGTATGTATGTCAAGTGATTTTAATATGTATCTAGACAAGTAACATGATCATTGAGATTTTAGATTGAGTACAAGTAGATTATCTTAACTGACACTCTAGCTAAAATTTTCCCAGGACCCTGGCATTCTTAAAAATTGAACCACAACTTTTAATGGAGAGAAATGAGGATGACATTTAGCTGATGAAGGAATATGTTTTGGTTACATTCCACCTCATTCTGGAAGGGAAAAAAAAGGATGTTTGAACAAATAATATAAATGAACTAAAAATATAACTTCGGTTGTTATAGGCAACCTTCTCCTTCCACGGGGAGGAAAGGATAAGGTTAAGAAACATATGGAAAAAAAAGACACATGATCTGAAATTATGCACAAGAGAAATCTAAGAATAACAGGAACACATATGCTATATGCAACTAATCAAGCAAATTACCAGACAAAAAAGCTCAGTGTCCCTCAATGAATTCTCATTTACTTCTAAGAGTAGTTTCTGTAGACCCATTTACCTTCCAGTTGGCAATAAACAATTAAAGTAAAAACTATTAGGAACAAAGGATAAGAAGAGTAATTTTAAGTAATTCCATTACAGCATAAAAGTGCTAATCATTCGTCTTAAGTTCCACATAAAAACTCCAACTTGTAAAAGGAAAAAAAAAACTATTTTATCGACTAAGTCATAGAATTAATGCTAGCATTTATCACAGAAATAATATCTCATACACTTTTTTTTTTTTTTGCTTTAAATTGTCGCCCTCCACAGATTTGGGGATTAAAATTACGTCTTTACTGATCTTAAATCTCTATTTTGGTAAACATTCCAATTTCCTCACTATTGGTTTCAATTATAAATATCTGCTGATGCTCTATTTATATTGCTACTTAATTCTCTTAGGTAATTGCTCTAACTCAGCAAGCTTTTGCTTCATATATTTTGATTTTTCTTTAGTTTGGGTTTGTTTTGATGTTAGAAACAAGAAAGCCAAACTCAAAGGTTCTCAACACAAAACCTAGCCTAGATTGTTTTCATGATAATACAAAATCCTAAATGATTATTCTACCATTTAAAAAGCAAAGACAATATGAGAGAGAAGAGGGAAACTTTAGGATGGTTAGTGGGTTGTAAAGTAACAAAGCAAGCAATACGCAAATAATGGAAAGATAGAAAAAAATTCTCATCATTTTGGGAAAGATGAGGTAATAGTAAAACAGAAATAAAACATACAAAGAGAGAAAACAAAAATAAGGCAGTTGACTGACAATTATGACTGCACTGATTTTTTTCGAGTTCTGAAGTGCTGAAAAGCAGAGCTATTTTTCTGTTTACAATTGACTTCTGGCTTACAAAATCACATATTGTATGATGGTCTATGGTCTATTCATTGAAATTAGATACTCTTTGTGGCCTATCTTTAATTTTTGCAAATGTTCTAAGAGTTAGAGTGAAAACACATACTTTTTAAAAAAATTATTGAATGCAGAATTCTATAGATCCAGTGGGTCATTCTTGTTAACTGTATTTTTTAGATATCCTATTTTTTATCTGTTGATTAATCGATAATTATTAAGGAAAATGTTTTAATTGTGATTTTTTAGGAATTTCCTCCCATAGTTGTATCAACTTTTGCCTCATATATTTTTAGGCTGTTTTAGATGCATAAACTTTAAAGTTGCTACATCCTCTTTGTTAATAGAACGTATTATTGTTAAATGATAAGCCTCCCGCTCCTGATGTTTAGTTTTTCTCGCTTTAACACATTATGGTAGCTTTCTTTTGGCATTTTCCTGATATGTCTTTTTATATTCAGTTTTACATTACTCTTATGCTTTTGGTATCTTCTTATAAACAAGAACCTATATCTGAAACTTTTAAAATCGAAACTCTCAATCTCCATCTTTTAACTAAGTTTAGTCCATACAGTTTTATTGTTAAGTATGGCTATATTTGGACCTATACCTGCCATCTTAAATCTTTAATCATCTCAAGGATTTTCTTTCATTTAGGTTACTTTATCTAGAATTGTATTTAATGTTGGTCTTTGTGTGGCAAAATTATTCATGCCTTGAACACCTAGAAGAAATTTTCATTAAATTATTTAATAATAATAATAATAATAATAATAATAATAATATATCATGGGTATCTTATCTGAATATAAAATTCTAGGTTCTAAGTATATTAAAAATTATTTTCCTTTAATACTCTGTAAATACTAATTCATAGTCATCTTGCATCTAGAATTATTGTAAAACAACTCTAAGCTAATATTTGGCCTGTGTAAATAAAGTATCTCTGTGTATGCTTTTAGTTTCTAATCTGATATTCTTAAAAATTATACTGTAATTAGACTAGGTATTTGCTTTTTCTTAATTTTTCCATATTTTTTCCTCTTTGCTACTCTGTGGAGCCTCCCAATATGAATTAAATTTTTTCCTACTAATTCTGAAAAATTTATCTCCATTATTTTATTTTTTCCATTGTCTTTTTTTTAAATTTTATTTTACTATTAGTTTCAAGTATACAGTACATTGGTTAGATATTTTTATAGTTTATATAAAACAATCCCCCTAATTGCTTTTTCTCTCCTCTGGTTTTCCACCTAGCCATTACATTAATGCTAATTTAATTCCCTATGCTGTACTCCTCACCCCCATAACTATCTATCAACTATTAATTTGTACTTCTTTAACCCTTCAACCCTTTCTCCCAGCCCCCGAACACTTCTCCCCTCTGACCACTACCAGATTGTCCTCTATATTTGTGAGTCTGTTTTTGATCAGTTTGTTCTTTTTGTTCCTTAGATTCTGCATATAAGTAAATTAATATGGTGTTTATCTTTCTGTCTGATTTTTTCATTTTTTTAAATGACTGAGTAATATTCCATTGTATATATGGACTATAACTTCTTTATTCAGTTGTCTGTTGATGGGCATTTAGGTTGCTTCTATATCTTGGTTATTGTGAAAAGTGCTGCAGTGAACATAGGGGTGTATAGATCTTCACAAATTATTGTTTTGGTTCTTTTTTGGATAAATACTCAGAAGTGCAATTGCTGGGTCAAAAGGTATATCCATTTTTAACTTTTTGAGAAACCTCCAGATTGTTTTCCATAATCGCTGCACCAATTTGCAATCCCACCAACAGCGTATGCGGGTTCCCTTTTTTCCACATCCTAGCCAACACTTGTTCTTTGATTTATTGATGATAGCCATTCTGACAGGTGTGAGGTGATATCTCATTGTGGTTTTAATTTGCATTTTTCTAATGATTAGTGTCCTTGAATACCTTTTCATATGTCTATTGGCCATCTGTATTTCCTCTTTGGAGAAATATCTCTTCAAGTTTTCTGCCCATTTTTAAATTGGATTGTTTGTTTTATAGTTGTTGTTATATGATTTCTTTATATATTTTGGATATTAACTTCTTGTCAGATGTATCATAAACGAATATCTTCTCCCATTCAGTCAGTTGTCTTTTTGTATTGCTGATGGTTGTCCTTTGCTGTGTGAAAACTTTTTAGTTTGATGTAGTCTAATTTGTTTTTCTTTTGTTTCCCTTGCCTGAGGAGATAGGTCCGAACATAAATTACTAGTAGCAATATCAGAGAGATTACTGCCTATGTTTTCTTCTAGAATTTTTATGGTTTGGGGCCTTACATTTAAGTCTTTAATCCATTGTGAGTCTATTCTTGTATACAGTGTAAAAAGTTGGTCCAGTTTCTTTTTCCTTCTTCTTTTTTTTTTTTTGCATGTATCTGTCCAATTTTCCCAGCACTGTTTATTGAAGAGACTACCCCAGTGTATATTCTTGCTTCCTTTGTCATATATTAGGTGAGCTTATAGATGTGGATTTATTTCTGGACTCTATTCTGTTCCATTGATCAATGTATCTGTTTTTGTGCCAGTACCATGCTGTTTTGATTACTGTAGCCTTGTAGTATAGTTTGATATCAGGTAGCATGATACTTCCACCTTTGTTCTTTCTCAAGATTGCTGTGGCTATTCGGGGTCTTTTATGGTTCCATATAAATTTTAGGATTATTTGTTCTAGTTCTCTGAAAAATACTGTTGGTATTTTGATAGGTATTGCATTGAATCTATAGATTGCTTTGGATAGTATAGTCGTTTTAACTATGTTGATTTTTCCTACCCATGAGCATGATATATGCTTCCATTTATTTTTATCTTCTTCATTTCTTCTTTTTAAAATTTTTTTTCATTTTTTAATTTTTTAGGCGAGGCAACCCTTGGTTGACCTCGCAGATTGCAAGGACCTTGTCAGTTTACAATCCCTTAGTTATCTATCTATCTATCTATCTATCTATCTATCCATCTATTTATTTATTTATTACATCTATAGCAGCTGGTCTTCCTAGGTGGTCTCCCATCCAAGTACTAACCAGGTCTGACCCTGTAGCTTCCAAGATCAGATGGGATCAGGCTGGCATCGCCGTAGATTTCAATTTCTTTTTTCAATGATTTATAATTTTCTGAGAACAGCTCTTTTACCTCCTTGGTTAATTTGATCCCCAGGTATTTTATTGTTTTTGATGCAACTGTAAATGGGATTGTTTTCTTAATTTCTCTTTCCAAAAGTTCATATTGGTGTATAAAAATGCCACTGACTTCTGAGATTAATTTTGTATCCTGATACTTTACTGAAGTAACAAGAGTTTTACTTCTTCCTTTACAATTCAGATACTGTTTATTTCCCTTTCTTTTCTTATTGCTATGGCTAAGACTTCCAATACAATGTTGAAGAAGTGGTGAAAGTGGGCATCCTTGTCTTGTTCCTGATATTAAGTAAAATGCTTTTAGCCTTTCCCCACTGATTATGATGTTAGCTATAGATTTGTCATATGTGGCCTTTATTATGTTGAGGCATGTTCCCTCTATTCCCACTTTGCTATGAGTTTTTATCATAAATGGATGCTGTATTTTCTTGAACGTTTTTTCTGCATCTATTGACATGACCACATGGTTTTTAAAAATATATTCCATCTTCTAAAATTTCATTTTTCTCTCTTTGGGGACTCATATCTAGATATTAAAACTTATACTTTAATTCCACATACTAATTTGTCTATTACATGTTCTATTTCTTTCTTTTTCTTCCTTTTCTCTGGGAGTTTTCCTAAATGGTTGTCTGATGCCTTAACTCATTCTTCTCCTGTATATAAATAGTCTGCTATTTATATTATGCTCCTTACTTAAACTATTATTTTTTTACTTCATATCTATACTCTTTATTTTTCTTCCATATTCTTCTAGTCTTGTTTCACATTAATGCCTTTCCCTGTCTCTCTTAATTTGTTTATTAGGCTAATTTACTTCCTTGGCCTTTCTCTTGTAATATTTCTGGTTCAGATGGGATCTGTAATACACTGGGATGTTACCCTTTTGAAAAAGTTGTGCTCTTCAAATATATTGATATTTTGCCTGTGAGGTCATCTTTCCTCTGGGAGGTATGGCTGCTCTAAGAGATAATGTGTTTAAAGACCAGATACCCATTCCAGTCACAACTTATGAGCTCAGGAAATGCTTGTGGGGAAGCATCAGGTTTTGAGCTGCAGACACCAGATACCATGGGTAATAACCCCAACTCCACAAAACTCCTTGGGTCCTGATCTCCTTTGAAGGAGAGATAGCATTCGAAAGAGACACTTATAGACAATAAGTCACTTGCCCTGTCATGAGCCTGGAGTGGGAGGGAAGAAGGGATTGTGACAACCTGATGTAAACTAGTATCCACCTGATTTACCAGTTCCTCTCAAGCACAGAGATCCTACCCTGCACTGATATTACTCCCGAAGACTCCTGGCCAGTGATATAAGTTACCACAAGTGTGAGCAAGGGGATGCTTGTTCATAGGCACAGGGGGACCCAACTTCAAGAGTTCTTTCTTTAATTTTAACTTCTTCCAGTCATTCTAAGTTGTCTCCTCCTCCAGGCCAAAGCCAGTACATCATTAAAACATCCCTTTAAAAGATCAATGTCAGTCACTCCCAGGGGTATCTTTCTGAAAACTTCCAGGTGTTTTAAGTTGTATTACTCTTTCCTACCAGTTGTACATATCTAAATTTTTCCTTGTATATGTAGATAGAATATTATAAGTATAGCCATTGATAACAATATAAAACCCTATTTTGTTATTATGAATTGGGCATTTTTCTAATACATTATGAACACATTAATACATACTATTCCTACTATGAAAAAAACACTTTTCCACTCCCTATTTACTTAAAAACCATCTTCCTGTATCTCACCAAAAAGTACTATGTATTTTATTCACAGTTGGACCAGATGAAGAATGGCAGCCTCCAGATGTGACGGGAAGGAGCTTACCACATGGATAGAAGGAATACGGCCAGAAATGCTTTCTTACAGAGCATTTACTACAGAGGAGTGGGCAATAATGATGTCTCCTAATATATATTTTTAAATGATTTTCATTTTACATATATTTTTTTCAAAATCATTTATTATACTTTTTTTAGGAAATATACAAAAGCCCAAAGAAGAAAATAGTCACCTATAATCTCACCAAAGTTATAAGCTTATTAAAAGCTTATGTATACCTCCTAAGAAATCTGTCTGCTTCTTTACTTCATACTTACAAATTTGGGTTAAAAAGTTGGATTATACCGTATACATATTTTGCAATTTGATTTAATAGTTAATATGCTGTGAAAATATTTAAATATCATTATATTTTCTTCTCTAAAATGATATAATTTTACAGTTGCATAGTATGCCATTATGTAGATAAATAAAACTTAATTTTTTAATAGACATCTTAGATGTTTCTAATCTTTTGCCATTATACATGTCACTGATAAAACTATCTTTTTTACATAATTAGTTTGCATATTTTTAGTTGTTTATGGAGCACGTTGCAATACTGGGTTCTGGGTGAATTTTTTTAAAACTTTCTCCCCTTGAGGTATTACTTGCATAGTAAAATACATGAATTTTATGTACATGGCTCAATGAATTTTTACATTTGTGTACCCTTATGGAACCACCACACATTATAAGGTGTATAATATTTCCAGTGGGTCAGTTTTTAATGGCCATATATTGAAAAAACTGTTTTATTGTATATTGAAAAAAATGTACCAATTTGAATTTGTCTTTTTTTCTCTGCGCCCTCTGCAATATTAGTTCTTTTCTGCACCAAATTCACAGTTTCGATAGACAAATTTGTAGATAATTATAATTGTTATTGTTTGCATAGCAATTGCACTTCAAGTTACCTCTTTCCTGGAAAAAAAAAAAACAACTAATTGTATGCTTTATCATAATGTGACCTGTCTTTGGTAATAGCTTATGAATTTGTCTGAATTTTTTTAGATAGATTTTGTTATACTCAAATACAGCTGATGAATCTGTCTGAATTTTCTTTTGATAGAGTTCGTTAGACTAAAATTCAGTCCTCTCAGTGTTTAAAAAAAAAAAGACTAAAAATTCTGGAAATGTCTTACTAAAAATCAAATAAAGTGATTTGTTGGCATCTCAATTTTTGAATATGAAAAAATTAACAACTCTTATCCTTCTTAATATAACTCTTAAAAATGTATGCTAGTTTTGCATGTCATTTAAAATTATTTGTGGCAAATATTGTCATTTTTTACAATGGCTAAAAAATAAGGGAGCAGCAGCAAGACCAACATTTGAAAGTGTAGAACTAAATCACTGCCAGAAATTCAATTTAATTGTCTCCATGAGCCAGTGTTAATTCATATCATTCACGTATTGAGTTCTGAGGAGCAATATGAATGGTTGTAGAAACAAAATTGTATTCACTTGATTCTATAGTTGAAGTGTGGATGCATAAAATAGTTAAAAACCAAGTACATTTTTTAAAGCCGAGAGAAGTGATATTATGAGATCAAATCACAAATACATATGCTCAATTGTATAAAAATTGCAAAGTGTACTCAGTAGTAAAAAAGCTTATCAAAATGACAGTTCACAAAAGGAGAACCCCAAGAATATTTGATTAATAAAGATTTTAAAAGGTAAGAGGAGAACGTCTGAAAAAGGAAATCAGAGGTCTAAAAGAATTTATCCATCAAATTCAATAGAGATTCATAGTCTGAATGGTTCTCACCTCTATTTACATAAGAAAAGAAATAAAAAATAGTGTTTTGGGTCACTGTAATGTGTATCCAGACCCTTTCTCACATATTGTTTTGTTTGCCAATGAGAGCAGGAAGCTGTCCTTGACTTTGTTCACTGAGTTAAGAGCTGATGTCTATAGGAGTTAAAGGTTGAAGACAATGTCTCTACACATGAGACTGTCAATATAGAAACAATTGAGCTGTTCTTTGAATGAAGTTTAGCTTCCTGAAAGCAAAAAGAGAAGTCACTCTCTTTCTGAAACCTCATCTGCTTTGGAGACTTGCTTTAACTCACAGTGAAATGAATCTAGCGAAAGTCATTTTGAAAACTGGCTATCAGTTCCTCCATTTCCACATGAAAGCATTGTTTGTACTTTTCCATACAAAAAAAAGCAGCCTTGGTACTACATTTCTCCAGGAAAGATTCTATATGTTTTGTTTTTTAAGATAGCTTTAAGTTTGGAAATATATTTCAAATGTGTTTACGAAGAGCAGGGCTTGTAAGAAAAACATATTGGAAACCTCTAGAAAACTCATGAAACACTAGAGTTATTTTTTTACTTGTTAGTCAAGTTGTAAAGTCAATTCTGGCCATTGCTATTGGTTTTAATGCCATCAATGGTATAAATAGATATTTAGGGCTGTTTCTTTCAGAGGTGTGTTTAACGCTCTCCAGAGAGCAGCCTGTCATGGGAAGTGTTCAGTTAATCACCAGGGATGAGAAAGATTTTAGTGACAAGAGCTAATTGTATATTTGTCAGAACCTGGAAAAGTAGCTGTCATCATTTCCCACATAACTTCAACTATTCTTCCCACAGTCACTCTAACTTGAGCTTTGAGGTATCATCCTTAGTCTAATTTCCTGTTATTTTACCATAAATATGCTGACATCACTGCAGGGAGCCTAGAGATCACAAGAAGGCAGAAAGTCAAAAGAAAATAGAAATATATTTAGGAAACTATTGGTGGAATGTTACTAGCACATTATTGTTTTAATCAGCTGATTCTTGGAATACACATGGAATTCACAGTTAAGCAGAAAGGCCAAGGAGAAAACATAAGGTTGGGTTTGAGTCCTAGATTTTGTCTAGATATTATAGCTTTGATTATGTAATATCTAAAATAGTTAATTTTAATCTAAATTTTGGAGACATTAAATGAATAAAACAATTATTTCCCTGTTAGGAAAAGCAAGCATTATATTTAGACTTCAGGTATTGGAGAAATCAAATCTGTTTCTGAATTTCATGAAGAAACTATAGAAACTTATACTCAGACATCAGATTATTTGAAATATGATAAATGAATGTCATTATTTTATAAGGGGTATACGTAATTCAGTTTTCATTTAATCATTTCATTTATTTTCATAGCTTTTAAGTAAAAAGAAATAGCATAAGACAGGAGAGAATAGCCTTGTATTTAGGACATTGAAATGTGAAAGTTGTCAAATTATTCTCAGAAATTAGAAAAAATTAAATCAGTTCAGTGGAGTATGCTTTTCTGTCCACAGGAAACTGGAGAAACACGTACTTGACATTAATATGTAATGACAATGTTAGCTGCAATTTAGCAAATGTAAACATTATTATATAAATGACAGAATTGGTAACGACTAGAAACAGAGCATTTGTTTATTGTTATTTGTTTTTCTTTTTTAGTGTGTCAATTAATATAATATAAATGCTGGAAATAATAAAAGTCGAGTATCATTGACTTATGGTATTCAAATTCAAATGCAGTTATTCTAAAGTATAAGGACAATGATGAAATGTAATTGATACACAAAAACTCCCTAAATCATAAAACTGGCCTCTTCTTTTTAAATTTCTATTTAATAATAACGATTTACAAGTAAGCTTACCAGTAATAATGTTACCCCATCACATACTGGTTAGAAAAGCAACTACTTAAAGATTTCAGTTTAATAGGTAACACATGTTTGAGGAGCCATGAAGCAGGTTGACAGCTTTAGTGATGGTGCTTTACTGGGGGCTGATGTTACATGACAAGAAAACACCACACACAATGGCACGGAAAAAGGAAGTGACACTTATTTTAGAAGCAATTCCAACATGTGGTGGGTGGTAGGCCTAAGGATGTGACCAATTGCCAGAATAAGAGAAAAGAAAATATGGTGATTCAGAGTAAAAGGACTGGGTTTTTTTCATGTTCACTTGGTTAAGGAAACGGCTATGCCAGTACAAAATTGTAGAGCAATTAAGGAAGCACTATTTACAGCTAAAGACATGTATCGAATAGCTTCCCTTAGGTCTTGAATGGAGGCAGGGATGCAAACAATTTAGGCCTTAGAAATGTGTCTTATTGTTACAATCCAACTGCTTCTGTTCTGGCTCCACCTCTATACTCATCTATACTTTTTTGATTTGATATTCATTCTCTTTGCTCCAGAAATTTAATCATCTTTCTCAGTGTTTTATTACTTTTGGCCCTTCATTTTTTTATACTGTGATTTTTCTGTGGTTTATCCTGCCATAACCTGTTACTTTAACTTATACTTGTGGCAGTTTTACTCTTTAATTCAACCCAATATGGATTTTAATTGTTTTTGTGTTTATTCTTTCTTTTTAAAAATAATTTAAGTTTTTTTTCAATTACAATTGTCATAAAATATTATATTAGTTTTGGATGTACAACATAGTCAGGGACATTTATATATTTTCAAAGTGATCACTCTGATAAATCTAGCACCCATCTGACACCATATATAGTTATTACAATATTATTGACTATATTCCTTATGCTATACTTTACATCCCAATGACTATTTTGCAACTACCAATTTATACTTCTTAATTCCTTCCACTTTTTCGCACACTCCTCCAACTCTCTCCCATACAGACAATAATCAAAATGTTCTCTATAAGTTTATTTCTGTTTTGTTTATTAGTTTCTTTTGTTCTTCGGATTGAACATATACATGAAATTATCTGCCATTTGTCTTTTTCTCTCTTACTCCAGTCAGCACAATACTCTTGAGGTCCAGCCATGTTATTGCAGATGGTAAGATTTCATTCATTTTTGTGGCTGAGTAACATTTCATTGTATATATGTACCACCTCTTCTTTACCTATTCATCCATTGATGGACATCCAGGTTGGCTGCAGATTTTGGCTACTGTAAATAATGCTGCAATGAACATATAGATTCATATGTCCCTTTGAAGCAGTGTTTTTGGTTTCTTTGGATAAACAGCCAGAAGTGGGATTACTGGATCATTCTTTGTCTCTTGTTATATAGCCTCTGTTTTAAAGCCTATTTTGTCTGGTATAGGTATTGCTACCCCAGCTTTTTTGTTTTGTTTCTATTTTCTTGAAATATTTTTCTCATCCTTTTCATTTCAGTCTGTGTGCCTTTCACTATGAAGTGAGTCTCTTGTAGGCAACATATGTAAGGGTCTTGCTTTCTTATCCATTCAGCTACCCTACCTTTTAATTAGAACATTTAATCCATTTACATTTAAAATAATTGTTGAAAGGTATGTAGTTATTGCCATTTCATTATTCTTTTTTTTTTAATCTTTTTTTTCCTTCTTCTTAAAGAAGTCTCTCTAGTTTTTCTTGTAATAGTGGTTTCATGATGATAAACTCTAATTTTTTCTTGTCTGAGAAGCTCTTTATATGTCCTTTCATTCTAAATGATAGTTTTGCTAGGTAGAGTAATCTTAGTTGTAGGTCTTTGTTTTTCATCACTTTAAGTATTTCATGCCAATCCCTTCTGGTCTGCAATGTTTCTGTTGGGACATCAGCTGACAGTCTTATGCGAGCTCCTTTGTAGGTAACTGATTTTCTCTTGCTACTTTTAAGAGTCTCTTTTTGTATTTAACCTTTGTTATTTTAATTATGATGTGTTTTGGTGTGGGCCTCTTTGAGTTCACTTCCTGAACTTGTATGTCTATTTCCTTTTCCAGGTTAGGGAAGTTTTCAGTCATATTTCTTCATCTAGGTTTTTAATTCCTTGTTCTCTCTCTTTTCCTTCTGGTTACCTCTATGATGTGAATGTTAGTATGCTCGATATTGTCCAAGAGGCCCTTAAACTATCCTCAGTTTTTTGGATTCTTTTTTCTTTTTGCTGTTCTAATGGGATGTTTTCTGCTATCTTATCTTCTAAATCCCTGTTTCTGTCCTTTGCTTCATCTAGTATACTGTTGATTTCCTCTAATGTATTCTCTCTAATGTATTCCCCCTAATGTATCCCTTAATTTATGATTGGTTCTTTTCTATGTTTTCTATCTCCATTTTTATGTTTTCTCTTTGTTAAAGTTCTCACTGAGTTCATCTACTCTTCACCTAAGTTCATTGAGCATCCTTATAAACCAGAGTTTTGAACTCTGTCTGGTAGATTGCTTGTCTCCATTTTGTTGAGTTCTTTCTCTGGAGCTTTGTTCTGTTCCTTTGTTCTGTTCCTTCATTTGGAACATGTTTCTTTATCTCCCCATTTTGTTTGCCTTCCTTTGCTTGTTTCTATGTATTAGGTAGGGCTACTGTGTCTCCTGGTCTTAGTGAAGTGGCTTTATGCAGTAGGTGTCCTGTGGTGCTCACTGGTACAGTATCCTTAGTCACCTGAGCTGGGTGCTCCAGGTGTGCTCTTCATATGGGTTGTGTGTGCTTTCTTGTTGTAGTGAGCTTTGGTTGCTGTTTGCATGTCACTAGGACGGATTGAATCTTGAGCTGATTGGTTGTGAGGACTGACTGGTGACTACAGTAGAGAAGTTGTAGTTTAGGGGTTGACACTAAAAGCAGGATTTGCTTTAGCAGGGCCCTGGTGCTTGCCCAGTCAGCCCTTTGAGTGTGTCGTCTTCGGATGTAGCCTTGAGTGGTACTCCAGCTCAGGCCAAAGCTGGCCACCAGATGTGTAGGATGGGGTCTCTTAGGAGCAGCCCCACCTCAGGCCAAGTTCAACAGCATCCTGTGCTCTGCCAAGGGCCACTTGGAATGAGCCACCAAGCAATTTGCAGATGGGTACCACCCATGCTGTTCTTGGAGAGACCAAGCTGCAAACTGAGGCCAGCTACGACTAGTGCTGAGCTTGAGGCTGCCCAGCAAGAGGTATGGAGTACTGAGGTCAGATACTTCTTATGTAGGTTTTGTGAACCTTTGAGAGATTTTAGGACAGTCTGCAGTGTGAGCCAGGACAGGCCATTTGTATGGAAAATCCACTGGAAGCTGCTTGGATGGGCCTGGAAGTTGGATGGGGTGTAGTCTCAGGGAATCATCAGGGTGGGGTGACCTATGTTAGCCAGGTTGACAGAGACTCAGATATAGCAGCTTCATGGTCTGCATGCAGGGAGTAGAGAGGGCTCAACTATGGCTTCTGCCAGCACTCTGTCTGGTAGAAAGCTACCCCTCTAGCCCTCACCCTGAAGCCAGACAATTCATTTCCTCCCCATATGTGCCTGGTGCCCTTCAAGCTGCACTGGAGCTCAGAGTGAGTAAGTCCCTCAGCAAGTAAGTCCATGCATGAGTTCTTTAAGAGGAGTGTCTGGGACTTCAGCCACCCTCTGACTCACTCAGCCACAATCTCTGCTGGTTTTCATAGTCAGAAGATGTGGAGAATTCTCTCCCCAGGACTGGAACCCTGGGCTGGGCAGTCTGGTGTGGGGCTTGGACCCCTCACTCCTTAGCGGGGACATCTGTAGCTGAGATATCCCTTCCGGTATTTAACCACCACGTTCAGGTGTGCGACCAGCCTGTTCCACATCTCTTTCCCTCCTACAAGTGTTGAGGTGGCTTCTGTATGTCCTTTGTTGTAGAACTTCTTTTCAGCTAGACTTCAGGCAATTCTCAATGATGGTGGTTCTGTAGTTTAGCTGTAATTTTGATGTAGTCATGAAAGGACACAAGAATAGCATATAGCTATTCTGTCATCTTGACTGGAAATCCATTTTATTCTTTTTGTATCTGGGTATTGTCCTTATACCTCTGCCTCCCTTAGAGGCTGTTCAAATATGACACTCTGCATCTGTATTTTAGAACATATGTAGCCTTGCACCTTTTTTAAAGGACAACACTCAACTGTTTTCTGATGTTTTTCTAATTTTAGATAAAAATATTATGATACATTAGCTTTTTTCATACCAAACGTTCATTCATCTGCAAAAGGCTACTGGACTAAGAACAAATCATAAGTTAAGAGGTATAGCTCCTCTAATGAAGACTTTCCATGTGTACTGTACAATGCAATAACTGAAAGAACATATCCAGAGTGTTCTCTGTTTCTATGACTTCATGGTTCTATCCCCTTTTATCACACTTCTCATTAGATGACTATACATCTAAAGGTGGCATGGTTCTACCCATCCCTTTGTCCTTCCATTTGATGTCAGGTACTGAGATTTAACTAAATGAATTTAGAAATTTACATATATAATTTTTCCTTCTTTTACAAAGGTTGAAGAGTAAATTTTATGCTGTTCTTGTTCAGATTAAAGGGAGCTGCCTACCTTTTTGGAAGCACTGCCCTTGATTCACAGAGACAGTAGCATATAAAGAGTGAATCAGAGTTTGTTGCATCTTCTTGTGGAATCTCCCTAATGTTCTATTTGAAAGGGTAGAGAATGAAAAGTGGCTATTCCAAAACTGTTCCTTTAAGTTTACGCATTCATATCGAGTCTTATCAATGAAGATTCAAACATAAAGTTTCTTTTTTAACTAGTATTTCTAGTTTTAATCCTTTTGTGAATTTTCATATACTTCTCATTGGCATATTAGAAACCAAATATCAGCTATTACTAATTTAATATTTACCAGAGATTTTTCAATAATTTTTTCAAAATGATTGTATTGCATTTTTATTCATGGTGTTCAAAACTGTGCCCTCCTAATTTACTAACATTTGTTCATTTATTTGAGCTGGAAACCACATATACAATATTTTTTTCTGCTATGTTGAGTATAGTAACGTCTATGTAGAAAAAGATGGATTAATAAGTTAATTTATTAAGTTAACAAAATATTTTCTGTAGTATTTGAATACTCTTTGTATGGACTTCTGTGATTAAGACTAAAATACAAAAAAGAAAGGTAAAAAGCATTATATACATTAAAATATTTAAGCTTTTATAAACACATATATGTCCATATATATGTGTTAAAAATGATTTGCTAAGGTGACCAAAGAATTTTGTTATTTGCTAAAGTGTACAAATATTATTGTGGTAGACATGTCTCTCAGCAAAAGCCATCATCTTTCAGATTATATTCACCAGTTTCACTTAATATGAAGGTAAAAAAGTGGCAATTTGGTCTACTGAAACATAACAAAACAATTTACCGAGTGTACTCCATGAAGGTAAATGAATTTGTAGATTTTCCTGGAATAAACAAGGCCTCCGAAACAAGGCTATGTAGATCACCCCTGTGAGACTCCCAATGGAATAGTATATTTAAAGAAGACAATGATTTACTGGGGTCATCACCTGATAAAATTGGAGAGTTAAGCTAGAAAATATTAATGTTGCATATTTTAGTTTCCTTTTGCTGCTATAACAAATTACTACAAAATTAATGGCTTAAAACAATGCAAAAATATCATCTTATAGTTCTGGAGATCAGAAGTTCAAAATAGTTTTATTGGGCTAAAATGAAATTATGGACAGAGCAAATTCTGGACACTCTAGGGAGAATCTCTTTTTTTGACTTTCCAGTTTCTCAAGGCTGCCATATTGCTTGGCTCATATCCCAGCATTACTCCAATGTCTTCCATTGTCAAATATCCTTCTCTCCTTTTACCTCTGTCATCATATAACCTCTGACTCTAACTCTCCTGTCTACCTCTTATAGTAAGACTCTTGTGCTTAGATTGGGCACACCTGGATCATCCAGGATAAGTCTCTGATTTCAATATCCTTAACTTAAATCATTTCTACAAAGTCCCCTTTGCCATGTAAGGTAACATATTCACAGGTTCTAGGGATTAGAATGTGGAGATCTTTTGATAGGCCATTCATTCTATCATACTAGAGA
Source organism: Pteropus medius (assembly GCF_902729225.1). Lineage (NCBI taxonomy): Eukaryota > Metazoa > Chordata > Mammalia > Chiroptera > Pteropodidae > Pteropus > Pteropus medius. Next base: position 20,912,654 of record NW_024349519.1, on the reverse strand, counting down.
AATCAGAAAACTCTTAAAGAAACAGGAAGAACTACATTATAATATTACAATTTCAAAAGTTCTAGAAATAGCCTGATCATTACATAGATTGGGTTGTCTACCAGTACATGTAGGCACTGTAAATAACTGAAATGAATGTATGTGTGTGTATGAGCACATGTGTGGTCGAAATAACTAATAGGGGTAATGTTTAAATGAGCATTCATAGTTTGTTAGAATCAATAAATATTTTAGTCACTAAAAGATGTAGAATAGGATATGTCAAAATTTGTTTATTAAAAGTTAGAATTATTCTTTTACCCTTTGCAAGACAACTTTCACAGATCTTTCTAGTTTACTTTGAACACAGGATAATAATGAGAGGAGACCTGCCATTACAAAATTATCAGTGATCATCACATTCTTTAGAGAATCTGAATTCCAGTTACCATCTGGTGAGTTAATGGCAGAAAAGAACAGGAGCCCAACTTCTAGTTTTAAATTTAGTCTTTCATTATTAAAGACAGAACTGGCTTTACCCCTACTGCGAATCTAAGCACTATTTAGTCGTAAATATCTATGCAGATGCCAAAACATGTAATCTTACTTGACCATTTGGTTTTGTGGTATATGTTCAAAGATTTAATTAAAGGTGAGTTATGTCCTTGAGAATTCTATTTTGCTAAGCTTAAATATTAGTAACAAATTACACTGTAAGGTTATAGTTATATCTCAAGCTTATATGAAGTAATAACCTCGCTGAGGGTAAAGAAAACAGAAATAACTATTGTTGCCACTATAGGGGACAAAATAAACTATTTAAATATAAGAGATGCCAGTAAAGTTATATAAATCACCTAAGATGGGCAAAGAATGTTACTACATGCTTTTAACAAATAGATATTTAGCTATGTTGGGGCACTACATTTAAAAAAGAAATTCAAGATTTCAAACATTTTAAGAACTTTCATTGATTAGATATCATTGTAGTGTTAAAATCTCATCTTATTGTGTTGCATTATTAGACATGGAGAACATAGAAAGTACATAGAAAAATATACACAAAAATTTTAGTCTCTGTGTCTTTGGTGGTAGCGATAGAGGATCTTTTTTCTTTGTATTTTTCAGAATTTTCACAATTTATACATTAATATTCTTTTACTGTTTAAATTTAAAATGATACTTAAAAGTTAAAGTAGCATGTGAGAAATGATTAACTAGGTATGCCAAAATACTTTTCAAAAATGACTACATGTAAAAGCCCCTAATATTGACAATTGTAATATTAATTACAGTTTATAGACCAAGATTATTAGATGTCTGCATTTAATATATTAGCTCTTATAACCAGAATGTGTTCTGAGAAGCCTGGTGCTTTATTGTAGAGTCTACAGGACAGAAGAGAAAAAGATAATCTGAAATAAGACAAAGACAATTTGAACCACTAAAATTATTCCTGAGACTTTAGTAAAATGTAATACTAATTAATTTTAGTGTACATGGCATAGATGTAGAGTAGATTATATATATGTGCCATGTTTATAGTTGGTAAAGTATATTTTGCTTATTTATTTTATAATGTGAGAAACTTTCAGTTTCAGAGGTAACTTTTGTTGCCTATATGAAAACCAGATTTTAAAGAATGACATCAGGTATGTTCAGGACAAGCAGCTACTACACTACTGCAGTCAAAGCTGAAAGAAAGTAGGATGTCCAAATAAGGAATTTAATTTGCATGTTTTATCCCCCCCCAATAAAAAATGGATGGAAAAAAGGCGTATGTAAAATAAAGTAATGCTGTTTTGATTAAACAACATGATATTGGCAGAAAATCAGACACATGAAGCAGAATCGAGAGTCCAGAAGTAAAACCATACTTATATGGGCAAATACTTTTCGACAAAAAAAGCCAAAAATGTACAGCGGAGAAAGGAAAGCCTTTGGTGCTGGGAAAACTGGAAAGCTACCTATAAAAGAATGAAACTAGACTGTTGTCTATCACCACACATCAAAATTAACTCAAAATGGATTAAGGACCTGAATATAAGACCTGAAACAATAAAATGCATAGAAGAAAACATAAGAACTAAACTCAAGGACCTTGGACTTAAAGAGGATTTTAGGAATTTGACCTCAAAGGCAAGGGAAGTAAGAGCAAAAATAAATAAATGGGACTACATCAAACTAAAAAGCTTATGCTCAGCAAAAGAAACTGTCAACAAGGTAAAGAGACAGCCATCCAAATGGGAAAATATATTTGCAAGCAACGCCTCCTATAAGGGCCTAATATCCAAAATATACAAAGAACTCATACAACCCAATAGCAACAAAAAAACCAAACAATCCAATCAAAAAATGGGCAGAGGACTTGAACAGACACTTCTCCCTAGAGGACATACAAATGGCCAACAAATATATGAAAAGATGCTCAACATCGCTAGCTATTAGGGAAATGCAAATCAAAACCACAATGAGATATCATCTCATTCCTGTTAGAATAGCTATAATCAATAGGACAAGTAATAACAAATGCTTGAGTGGATGAGGAGAAATAGGAACCTTCATACACTGCTGGTGGGACTGCAAATTGGTGCAGCCACTATGAAAAACCGTATGGAGGTTCCTCAAAAACCTAAGAGTTGACCTACCATATGATCCAGCAATCCTCTACTGGATATTTACCCCAAAGACTTGAAAACTCATATCCTAAAAACTATTTGCACCCCAATGTTCATAGCAGCATTATTCAAAGTGGCCAGGATATGGAAGTGTCCTATGATAGATGATTGTCTAAAGAAGCTGTGGTACATATATACGATGAAATATTACTCAGCCATCAGAAGAGATGAAATACTGTCATTTACAACAAGATGGATAAACCTTGTAATAATCATACTAAGCGAAATAAGCAAGACAGAAAAAGTTGAAAATCACATAATATCACATATATGGGATATAAACCTAAAAGCAACAAATGAACAGAACAAACAAACAGAGACTCATGGACATGGACAATGGAGTAATGGTTACCAGAGGATAGGGGGGATGTAGACGTGGGAAAAATTTTTAAATCGTTTTTTTAATTAAAATAATTTAAAAATTAAATTAAATTTAAAAAAGAAAAGAAAAGAAGGAAAGAAAATAAAGTAATGCATTTTGAGTCACTGTTGTTTTGATGCAATCAATGCCAATTAGCCACATTGAAAGAATGAAATAAATAAGCAAAACTCTTTTATTTCCAAATAATATTTATGGGACATAGTGTTTACCTTTATCAAATATGAGTCCTCCATTCCCCTCACTGAATCCTAACTTCATTTTCCCCATCATCCTTCTCTTTGCTATTGTTGGACTGAAAAATTTATGGCAATAGCAACTGACTAAACAAAATTGGCACTAATAAACTTACTGCAAATCTACTCTCTGTCCTTTATGAGAGATTTTTCTTAAAAAATAAGTAAGCATCACTTACTAATAATATTAGAAGAGCTGGACTATAATTACTTCTAATTTAATCCCTCAAAAATTATAAAATATTTTTCTTGTTTTTTTGAAGGAGTGGTTTACTTTTAAATTATTTTTAATCAATCTTTGAACTTTTCACTAAATTATCACATATTTTAACATCTATAGTGCTTTTCCTTATTTATATTTGAATTTAGAATCTCTTTCAGAATTTACCCAGTAGATACCAGTAGTAGATTTCTAAATGTTTAGATAATCCACTCCAGATTTCATTTGCAAATAGTAAAGAACTACTTGAACTAAGTAGTTCTGTCAGATACAAAAAATTATTGTTCTCTTATAAATTATCTAAACAGAAGATGTTTGTAACAAAGTATGTTTGCTACTCTACATATATTCTTCAAACTAATTTAAATTATTTACATTTTTCTAAGACTTTTTAAAAAGACATAAAGAATGTGAATATTGCTCCGTACTTTAAGTGCTTTTACATTTTCATAAGGCACAGGCTCTTTTTCAATGGGTCAGGGATGCATGATGCTCTAGAATGTGGCCAGAGGAAGTAATGGGGAGACAGTGAAGTCTGGGGCAAGTTTGGGAAGTGGGATCTAAAGGTTATACATGGTTTATCAGCAGTATTATCTCTTGCTTCTATTACTTCACAATAAGAAACAGTGAGAATCATAAGGGGGAAAACAGTTTGGGATAGGGTACAGGTCCAGGATCATACAGAGATATTAGTAGCATATAATTGCCAGCACCTCTTTTAAACGCTGAAAATAAAGTTTATTTGTTGTCTATAACAAATTGTCCCTAGCATCAGTGTGATGGCATCAAAATGCTACATGCTGTATTATCAAAAAATTGTATTTAAACAGGAATTTATGTATTTTTATGTCATGATTGATTTTGTAATTGGCAAGTAAAATGTAGAAATTTTCTTTTAAGAAATCCCCCCTCCTCAGAAAGAAATGTCGTATATATTGATGACCAGAGAATTCTTCAGGATAAACAAAAAGTGGAGGAGGTAGAGAGAAAATAACCAAATAAGATAAGGATTTATTCCATATTCCTTAGCATATTTTGGGTACCTATAGCTGGGTTTTGGATCAGAAAGTAGTGTAAACAGAATGATACCTTCCTTCCCAAAACATGTCCATGCCCAAATCCTGAAAATCTGTGAATATGTTATAGTTCATTGCAAAAGGGTCTTTGCAGATGTGATTAAGGGTATGGACCCTACAATGGTGAGATTATCTTGGTTATTCTAGTGGGTCCAATCAATCACACGAGCTCTTAAATATGGAGGAGGAAGGCAGTGATTCTGAGAGATGAGAGCATGGGAAGGATTTGCTGGCCCCTTGCTGGTTCTGAAATATAAGGGACTGCATGCAAGGACCAGAAAGAGAAATGTAGGAAATGGGGGTGTTCCCCAGATGACAGCCAGCAAGGAACCAGAGATGCCAGTCCTACAATCTCATGGAATTGAATTCTGCCAACACCTGACTCAACAAGGAAACAAATTCTCCTGCAGGGCCTATAGAAAGGAACATAGGCTTGCTCACATGTTGGTGTTAACCTAGCAAGGTCTGTACTGGACATCTCCCCTCAGACCGAAAATAATAAACTTGGGTGATTTTAAGCCACTAAACTTGTGGTAATTTGTGGCAGAAATAGAAGACCACTATATAAAGGTTTCCAAAAATCGTATGCATATTTTATATATTTGTATATGGTCATTTTTCTAATGAAAGAGGCTATATATTTCATCAACCTTGTAAGAGTTAATGACATGCCAAAAAAAGTAAGAATGATTTAACTCTATTATCTTTTCCCACATAGTAGCATTAAAAACATCCTTATGTCCTGATAAAGCAGAACATTTTTCAATTTTTTTTTGTTTTCTTTTAACTGTCCAGAAACGCTGTGTCTAGCAATGGTATGTGAATATCTATAAAAATATTCACATGATTCGATCAAAAAGGTAAGGTTCTATCTTAAGACAGTGACCTGGACTACATCCATTTGAAATTCTGTCCAGACCAGTGATACAATTTATATATTCATTTATTCTTTATATCTAACATTTTCTGTACAAAAAAATATAGTTTTCAGATTACTATGAGGAATATATCTCAGAACATTTAGATTATTGTCCAATATGAGAGTTGGATGGATGATATGAAAAAATTAGATAAAAACTTTGATCATCATGACTCTCTATGAAATATTTTCTATTTCAAGATGGCCTAAATCCACTCAGGCTCCAATGGAACATAGCTTAATATTCAGAACTGTAATCAGAAGCTTAGCGATGTTTATTAAACAAACCATTATGGACAAAAGTTTATCTGAATAAACTGCAAGATTCACAGATAAAAAGAAATCCTGGTGGTAAATAAATACATTAAAAATTAAACAGGAGGGAGATGGGAATTTGATGGTTTCAATTTTTTTTACTAGGTTATTTCAGAATGACTTGAAATTGCAGAGCGATTAAATGCTGTCAAACAACAGACCATGAGGATGACTAAGAATGACTGTGCATGTGGTAATCTGCTTCATGGTCAGTCTTATTTAAACATTTTTATAGGATGTCTGGAAATGATGAAGCGTTAAAATGTACAGAAATTTCTCAATGAAGAGGTGTGCCGAGCACTCATACAGATAGAAAATGAGGAAAAAAAGTTTAGATAAGTTTGAAATATGATGAAAAAAAAAGAAAATGGGATTTAACTTTAAATACTGTGAGGAAGTATGTCTGCTGAAAAAATAATCAAAAACATATTCAGTGGAAGGGAGACAATTGGAAAGCAGTCAAATGAAACAGAACAGAGGGCAGAGGATACTAGATAATAAATTAGATGAGACTGAATTGAAGTACTGTGACAATTCAGGAAAAAAAATTAAAAATCATCTTGGTGGTCACATGATGTTACCAAACTAGAAAGTACATCTGAACTAGAATTCACTTTGAGATCAAGCTTTTTTTTTCTCTTTTTCCTATGTTAAAGAACTCAGAGGAACTGGAAGGAATTAAAAAACGAACAGCAAGTACAATTAAGAGTCTAAAGGGATTGATTTATATAGTGAGAGGGAAAAATAAAACATGAAATCCTTGGCTAAAGACTTTAGAAAGAGATAATTTTCAAAAGTCATTAAAGGATTTATGTATTAAGTCAGCAGAGGGTGATTTTGTTCAATGAAAGGGAATTCAGGCAGAAGCTCAAGGAGATGAGTGTAAATTCTAATGCTGAAAACATTTTCCAAATTTCGTTAATGCTAAAAATCTAAAGTGTACCAAATGGTGCTGATTCAAAGTCCGCTTTTTATTTTTATTTTTATTTTTGGTGTTTATAACCCATTTTGAGATTTATGCTAAGGCACCTAGGGAGATAGTTTTTGGAAAAGTCTTTATACTCCTGTCATTCTCTTTCTGATTCTCATTGCCCTTTGGAGGCCTTCCCTTATAGTACATAAGTAACTACTGATTTTACAATCATGGCTTTATAATAAGTCTTTATATCTGATAGGGCGAGTCCTCCTATATTGTTCTTCTTTAAAAAGAATTTGCTGTCTATTTTATGTCTTTATATATACTTTGTGTACTTACTGATTTTAATAGATTATTTTATTAGTTTCCTTGGGCTGCTATAACAAAATACTGGGTGGCTTAAAAAACAGAAATATATTTTTTCACAGTTCTGAAGTCCAGAATTTCAAGATCAATTATAAAAACTTAAACATATTAGAGTATAGAATAATATCATCATATATAGTATATTAACTTGAAGGACCTTATTAAACCATTAGTAAGAAACACAGAATTGTTTAATTAGAAAAACAAATTCAATATAACTTTAATTATGTTTAAGTAGTTATGTTAATAAGAAAAAATAACACCTATATATATATACACATATGACATATGATGATTATTTTCCTAGTATATTTCTACTTTTTTGACTAAGTTGACCTCTGTTGTACGTGTATTATCATTGCTTTTCTAATAGAATCAACTTTTGCTTTTACTTTTTAATTTGTAGAACTTTATTACTATGCTATGTGTTTATTCATTAATATTTTATTTTTAATAATATAGTCTTTTATAATTGCTTGTTAGTCTTTTATCAAAATTTTTCATTTGAACTTCTATTCTTTTTATTTTCAATGTCTTGTTCTTAATGTACATTTAAGGTTCTGAATTTTCTCTTCTACTTTTGAGTAATCCATAGTTTTTTCTGTGTAGTTTATTGCTATTGATACCTTTAAAATATTTTACAAATTGATCTTTTATCCCAAAAGTTGTTTAAGGAGATTTTAAAAATTCTTAGATAAATGTGTTTTTGTTGTCTATATTTGTTATTAGTTTCTAATTTATTTATGCTGTGAGTTTAAAAGAATTGGAAACTTTATAACTACATTAGGAAAAGGAAATATAATATGTAAATAATTGAGAACAAAAGGAATAGAAATGTATTTAGATGTATACTAGAAGAAAATTTTCTAAACTTAATGTATTAATTGAATATATACATGAAAGGACACACTTATATCCTGGATAAAATTGCTGTGGAGCAACCAAAACGCACTAGCAAAATCACTGTATTTTTAAATATAAAGAAAATACTATAGTTAATAAAGAAAAATAATCAAATTACTTGTAAAGTATATTCTCTGCAACACAATCTACAAATCAATTGCTCAAGGAAAGACATTTGACTCATATTTTATATCAAGCCAGGCTACACAAACACAATGAGATTTTATCTAAAATTTATGCTTTTAGACACAAGATACAGAGAAATCTAACTTAAGCTGTCTGAAATAATAGAGGGATATAATGGAAATGTTCACTGATTTGAAGACATCAATCATGGTTCAGTCAAATCTTCAACTCCATTTCTCTGAGATTTTCTTATCTCTGTTCTCTCTGTTGAAAACACCCTTAGACTGGTAGAAGATGGCTGTAGAATTTCTAATACTCATTTTCATGCATAAAACCTTTTATAGAATGAAGGATTGCAACTGTTTTTACAGATGCTCATTATTAAGAATAAACAACTTTATTTTCAGAAATCCATGTCACATTGGGGCTAAACTTGGTACCATCCTCATTCATTAAGCAGACGCTTCTTGACTGCTTATTTTCTTCCAGGCACTCTTCTAAGTATCTGAACCAATTCACATGTCCAGTTGATTCTATGCACCAATTAGCTTAGGTCTAGGTTTCTGGACCAATCACTGGCAAACAGATGTATTTACTCTTTGACCAATCAGAATGAACCCTCAAATCAGGATTCTGTAGTAGTAAGCACTGACTTAATAATTTATTTTATCATTAGTTGTATAATATATTTGTTTGGTTGAAAAGGACAAAGGGGGTCAAAGTTTGGTGATGGAAAGAGACTAGACTTTAAGTGGTAAGCGCACAATGGCATATAGAAATGCCGTATTATAAAGTCGTACACCTGAAACTTATATAATGTTATTAATCAATGTTGCCCCAATAAATTTAATTTAAAAAAAGAATTCAAAATGGAAAAAAAAATTCGACAAGACTCTTCACTCAGTACAACTGTAGCACTGAATTTAACTTCTAGTTAATTAACATTATTTAGATTTTATATCTTAAAGGAGAAAACATGATATTATTTTAAATTTGGAAAGATAGCATTTGAAAAACTATGAGAAAATTTTTCTCTTAGTTTAAACAGTTTCAAACACTTTTAGAGTACCATTTTTACCTCTTATGCTTAACTATGGATTGAAGTTATTTATAAGAAAATAATTATTTACAACATATTTATTGCATAAGCTAAGGAACCATATGCCTCTGAATTAAAGTCATCCTTAATATCAAAAATACTTAATTAACCATATTTTAAGTCCAAATCTAATTATTTGGAAGCTGTGAGTTTAATCATTTTTTACAGAATTATATTTTTATTTTCAAAGATATTTTATTACCTAAAAATCTTTTATTTATTTATTTTTTTCTGTATTGGTTTTTATTGCCACTGTAACAAATCACCACAAACAACAAAAAATTATTATCTTACAGTTCTGGAGATCAAGTCTGAAATGAGTTTCACTGGGCTCCTAAAATTCTTTTATAATGATACAAAGTTATAAACCCAATTTTGCATAGGAATCATGTTAGTTATACTAAACCATTATTGCTAATTCTCTTTTAAAAACTTTCCAGGAAGAGCTTGATCTTTCCTTCTTAGAATGTGATCCCTGGGTTTAGAGAATTTAAGGGCCCTGTAGCTGACTAAGAAAAATTGAACAGATGATGTTTTGATGGCAGTTGAACTAAATATTTTAGAGCTGTTTCAAAAAAAGAAACTCTGGGGATTTCCTACTAGTAAGTGAAGAATAAAATGCCAAACCTATTGTTAAAGGAGGTCAGGTATTATATCTGAAGTTGTCTAAAGCTATGATTGTTTCTTAGAAATAGAAGATATGGATATAGGAAGACATTATAATAGATTTTAAAATGCTCATGGTTGTTTGGTAGACATATTTGAATTTTACTTGAAGATGAAGACAGTTACCCTTGTAATAAAATTCCCTAGGCTATGGGTCACTTTTCCACAAACACCTCTAAATAAAATGTTTAATTAAGTCTTATTAAAAATTCAACAATTTAATAATACCTGACATGCATTTTGAGACGAGGAGAAATTAAATATGGCAAAATTTCAGAGTATTGTATGAGCAAACTATTCAAAATCCTGGATTCCTAACCCGTGACTCATTGAGTTATGTGGTCTAGGTTAATTAACTTATGAAAGTAACCAAACCTAGTTTTAAATTACTCCTCCATTAGTCACTTGTCTATTTTGGGGGGAAATCACCTGATCCTTCTCGGTCTTAACTCTCTTAAATATAAAACAGAGATATTAGACCTATTTTTTTTTTTGGCTTAATTAAGGCCTAACTAGACTTTAATGAGCATAGCCATATGCAATACATTAAACCATTCTGAAACAAGATATAGGATAAATTTCAAAATTAAAACCTAACTATTGCTTATTTCTACTAAAGTCAATTCACCTATTGTGATGTTTCTAAATCTTGGGTGAAGATTAGAATCACATGGGGAGATTTAAAAATTACCGATGCCTGGGACCCAACCCTGAAATTTTAATTTAGCTGTCTTGGCTATGATGTGGACACCAGGATTTTCAGAGATTGACCTAAAAGATAAAGATTAATTAATAGAATTGATCACAGCTATTTTTGATAATAATGTGTACTTACTTTTAAACTTGATTAAGCAGCAGCAGAGTTAAACACCTTAAATATACAACTCTCATTAGCAGGTCTAGCTTGTTTGGTATTTCCAATTGATTGTAAGCCTCTACTGAACTCAAATTAATAAGAAGTTTCTTCTCTTGGCGACACAATGATACACTTTAGCCTAACATAACCAGTACTTTTCAGCATCATTATTTCTCTATCTGCTAAAGTAAAATTGTTATTTTTATGTAAAAATAATCCATGGCTTCAAGTTAGGTTGAAGTTAAGACATGCTCAATAAAGGCTGAATACATTATCAAGATTAATGTCTCAAGAAGACACAATAAAGAAAAGAAAGTTATCAAATAATATAGGACAAGAATTTAGTAGAAGCAATGTGCTTGGCCTTTTCTTCTCACCCTAATCATCCTCCTGAGTGATCTCCATCTCCCCAGGCCATGTGTATGCTGATTTCAAACTGCCACCTTCCCAGATTCACTCCTGATCTCCATACCTATGGCCAACTATGTACATGATATACCCAATTATATATGCCAAGACCACTTCAGAACCACCACAATCACAAATAGATTGATTCCTTTCTCCTTAAATTCTTGTCTTCCCTTTTATTTACTATCTCATTAAATAACACCATTTGTGGACACTCCAAAAATATTGAGTAGACTTCTAGCCAGAACTGGTTCATTCAGATGTCGAGACTGATGACACCACACTTGCCTCAAGGGGGTATGAAAAGTTTTATTACTCACCTAGTGAGGTTTTATGGAGAGAGCAGGAGAGCTCTCAATCATGTCCAAAGTCACTTGAGAAGACAGGGAAAGGAGACTGGTTTGGCTATTGCTGTGACTGATGGCTGGAGTTGGGCAGAAGGTAACCTTGTTTGGTCCAAGTTTTGAGTGGTTTGAACCTTTCAGCAGGTGCTAAAGAAAGGCGCACCTGGAGCTTTTATCCGCTTGCTTAGATGTGGGGCAGAAGGGGAGGGGAATGGTGAGGCCTGAAAGCTGTCAGTCAACCTCGATTATGGATGAATCGTAGTAACATTTCTGACTCCACTTTTGATGTGAACTTAGAATTTCCTGATTGCCCACTCAAACTCATAAAATGTCGTGTAATCTTGTCAGTATGATATCTTTAGTGGATGTCACTTTTATTCTACACATTATACATTAACTGGTGTTATTCCAAGAATAAATGAATTGTATTGAATAAGTGAACACTGATCATCATTCAGAAATTAAAAATAAACTGCAAGATACAACACTGATTTTGAACTAATCCAGAAGAAAAAAAGAATACCTTTATCTCTACACATAGTAGAGTATATACACACACATAAAATAAAATTTAATATTATCTTTAATAATCTATTAAATAAAAATGCATGATGAAGTTGAAGCCAATTTATAGTGATCTACGAAAAACAGGCATGTATTACACTTGAGAAAAAATGCTCCTATTAATTGCCATTTCTTTAGATTTTATCCCTTGGTGATGTTGACTCATTCATAATCTCTTTGGGATGTAAGACGAAATATTAAAACTGATGTAAACAGTTTAAAGTTACACTACATAAAAAATTAGACTTTTGTTTTTAAGGAGGATTGGTCTTTAATCATGCTGTATTTCTCTAGTTAATAGCTTCATGCTTTTTTCCTACAGTTCAAATCTCAGAAGAGAAACTTTCATTGCTACAAAGTGCTTTAGTACATAAACTGTATGGTTTATATTACCAGAGTTGGCCAGATTTGACGAGAACAATTAATCATAATAGTCCTTACGATGGCAGAAATGGATGGACTTAATTTTTTTCTTATTGAAAGGAAGAGAAAAGGGGAATAAAATCTCTTGAAATTTATTAAAATAGATTATTGACAAATCTATAAGATAATCAGGATAAGTATTTATTGTAAGTTCTTCGTTATTTTATTATTGTAAGAATTTTGACTACAATTTTATATTAGTTTCCTTAAAAATGAATTAGACCAAAAATTCACACAGATTAGTATTTTTTGAGAATATGAATGAAATGTAAAATGAAAATGATGAAATATATTTAAAAAATATAACCTATAAAAATCTTTGATTTATTTTAATTAGTTTCCATGAAAATATTTAGATTCAAAACATTATTTTCTTAAAAATACTTAATTTCTTTAAATTGAAAGAACTACTTGCATAATCCTCAAAAATATAAAACCAATCGCCTCAACTATGTTAGTTTAAATTATTTTCTTTTGCTTTTTTGACCTATATGGTTCAACCCTGATATAGATATTATAGTAGAACCTAGCAGATAATTACAAGAAATACCAAATTAAATGGGTTCTATATCCAACAACATGCAAGGCTTGGCTACTCTGAAACCCTCTAACCACATACACCTACGGATTCCAGATAAAATTTTACATGCTTAATGAACGGCTTTGCTAAAGGACAGAGAGAGAAATCTCTAGATACCCTGAACAACTGGGCAAAAGCAGCCAAGCATGGGTGGTTGCAAACTTGGTGATAATTGCAGACTCTTCAATGGGGCTAACATGCCATGGGCTCTTTTAAATCCTCTACTTTTACTATAAAAGCTATTTTAATTTTTACAACAACCCTCTGAGGTCAGCACTATTATCTTAGTTTACAATGAGAAACGGATATGCAGAGACAATACATAATTTGCCCAAGGTCACGCAGGTTGTAAATGACAGAGGTGAAATGAAATCTAGACAATCTGGCACTGGACTCAGTAAATTTAACTCGTTCGTGGATTTCGGATAACAGAATAATCCAAGGCTCAGTCTTTAGAGAGATGAAAGAATAAATAGAAATCATAATGAAAGAAAAAGATAGTAAAACAAGAATAAACATACATGACAAAAGATCTAAATAAAACTTGTGGAAGTAAAAAAAAGTCATTGAAAGTAAAACTCAATTTACTTTAGTAGATATTACTTTAGTAAATTATTACTATTAAATAAACTAGAATATTGAAATTATAGATTAGGTAAAATTTGATATATATATTCCTGTCACCAATTTAGGAAATAAAAACCCATTACGTGCTTATCTATTATACATTTTAAAGCTTCACAGTTTCCTGCTGCCTCAATATCCCCACCAATGGGCTATGAGCACCTCACCCAGGTGACCAGGATCACCAGTGCGATAAGGCTGGCCTTGTCACACATAATCCTATTTGCTCTGATTGTGACCTACTGACCTCAAATACACCAGTGAAATCCCCCTATTCCTTTTCCTTGTGTACTGTACCCTGACCCCCAGTAAACGCCCTCCCTCCCTATTCCTTCCTCCTCCCTCCTTCTGCCTTTCCTTCCCCTTCCCCTCTCAGTTCCCCACCTGCTTGGTTGAGCACACTTCTTGGTGCTCCCTCCATGTGTCCTCCTCTTGACATGCATTGACTTTGTCTCTCTAGGGCCTGTGAGTATAATAAACTTTGTTTTCCTATGCCTTTCCTGTGTCCCTCTTGTGGCCACATGTGACTGGCCATCTCATGAAAGAATACAAAACAGCTGGCTCATAAAACTTCTTCAGCTTACACTTGCCCATATTCAGCCACATAGGTCATAAAATTATAATCCTACCTAAGGTACCTAAGTAGAGGAGGACCAGAATATTACACAAATATTAGAAATATTTGTCATTTGGAAAATATTTATATTATATGACAAGTATTCATAGATGTATATTTTCTGAGCTTTAATATTAAATAAGTATAAAAAAATTTTACTGTGCCATCACTAAATTTTCAAAAGTTTGTTTTTCTAATAATTGAAAAACTCACTAATAAATCACTGTACATTTTATTATGGGTCTATATATATGTGTATATACACACACACACACACACACACACACACACTATAATGTACAGTCACCATAGTCACCACGAACTTGGTTGCTTTACCTGGTCTGAAATGACCATTTCTAATCCTAATAATTACAAACAGAGAAATGATCATAAATTCTAATATCTGTGAGTATAGGATGCTTTTCCTCCCTCTGTTGACAATGAAGTACACACAAATATTGAAATAATTTTATACATGAAAATCAGAATAATCATTGAGGACATTCAAGAATTCAAAGTCTGATATTAAACATTACTGTCATTATTGAGAATGAAATTAATTCAGTAACATTCATACACCTGTAGTATTTAAGAAAAATTATAGAAGAACCGAGGAAAACATTTTTTGTTCTTTTACCAAGAGAGACTAGTTTAGAAATAATGTGAACTTAACAGACTAAAACATTAAATCTAGATATCATGTACTAAGGGCATTGATTTTGCTTTGCTTCATAAAATCCAAGCTAAAACTTCAATAGGACTATAGAAAGGAGACCTTCTAGACTCTTTTTAACATTTTTAAAAGTATTTGTAAAGGGAAATTTATTGATTTTTCTTACTATTGATTATACATACTAAATTTTGGGTGGTTAATAAATGTGACTAATATGTTTTAAATAATCTTTATTTTCTTCAATTTATTCTTTAGTTTTAATAGAGTCAATTGAGTTATTTTTATCTCAGAGAATTCTGATTTTCAAAACCTTTTTTTTCTAACATCACAAACACCATTAAATCAATCTTATATTATATTAAAATAGGCCTCTTAATAACAATTCAATATGCAAGGACGACTGACATTTTACACATCTTGAAATAAGAAGTCAGGTCTTGGAGAGATTGAGTAGCTTGCTGAAGGATTCTTTAAGAAATAAACCTGAGTAACCAGGGTCTGTGTGAATGAAGAACTCCAATTCTTTCCCACTTCCCAAGCTACTACCCGAGTTGACAAGAAGATGTGAAGACAGAACTAGAGAAGGAAGGAGGCATCCAGATAACATTTCCAAGAGATAATTTCTTCCACTTTTGAATGCCTAGAGTGCTTCACCTGTAATTACTTAAATCTTCTTATCTCTCCTAACAAACATTAATTTTATTTATAATAAAATATCTACCATTATTGAATTCTTACTTTATCCCCATGTACTTTTTAAAGGACATTGCATGCATTCATGCATTTAATTTGTACAACACATTTATGAGGCTGCTGCAAGTATAATTCTCAGTTTACTAATGAAGAAGACAGACTAAGTGGCCAGCCATGATCTTACCTGGTAAACAGCAACAATGCTACCCTTAATTCTTGAAGAAATCAATGAATAAATAAGAAAATACTTTTGAATTCTTTAGTATTTCTGTATTAGAAGGTAGGAAAGTCTTCTCTAAGTAGCAAGTATTTTTTTGATATATTTTATAACCTCATATTTTCCTAATTTTCTCAATGTTGATAATGATAAGATTGTTGAGACAAAATAAAATACTTTTTCAAAGATTTAAAAATATGAGCTAGTAAATAGCTTAAAAGAATTATGTCAATTCTTATTAATATATAACACTTTTCATTTCACCATTTATTTCTTACCTCCTTTGATCTCATTTATAATCTAACTATATTCAGTTTAAGTTTCAAAACTCAAGGAATATTTTGAGTATTTCTTGGTCTCCCATAATGCTATGCATTTGTCCTGCTAATACTCAGGGAAGTTGGGTGACTAGTCTGAGATCACACTTGAGCTACTGAAATTTAGGATTAAGGCCTAAATATTTCTTGACCCTGCATTTCCTCTCCCCCTCAACCATTAAGATTAATTAGTCTCGAAAAAGTAAAACAATCACAAAACCTAGTAATTATTTCATTCTTCTCATGACTGAGTCACTGAGTCATAGAATAATCAGATTTCAAGGATTACAATTCAATAATCAAAAGAAAGAAAAGAAACTAACAGCACTTGCCCTTGAACAAGTAAAACTGAAACAAAGGCTTAATTGGGAAAACCAGAAACTGCCAATGGCTTGCCTTAGTGTATCTTTGATCCTTTCCATCCTGTTCTTCATTTTTCCAAGAAAGATGAGTCTTCCTCTTTTATCTTTCCACAAACATGGTATCCTTTAACTAAAAACGTGTGTTGTGGTATGCTTCTTTTACTTAAAGTTATTCTAATTTAAATTAACTTGATGAAGTTCAAATGTACATATTATGAAGCATGTAAAAAGCTTTTCTTTAAACGAGTAATAATAAAGTTCAGAATTTTTAAGAACATCTGCAAAAGTGCCTCATACCAATCTTCTGGAAAAAATAAAATGACTAAACCAACTACTTAGATAATAGAATACTGAATTGAATAGACATGCAAGTACAAGAAAATAAAAGAGAAAGTATAATTTCAAATTCCCTGGGTGATTATTATACTTGAGTTCTTATTTCACAGTGTTACAGGGGTACTTCAGTCACTTATACATCATTAATTAGACTGACAAATAGCTTACATGTGTTCAATTATGACTCATTGATATAATTCCAGAACCCTGATATTTCTCATTTTAACTTAGAATGGGCATTTTGCAATAACAATTGTATGTATTTAATGGGAACATTAAATTTTGTTACATATATTTAAAAAGTCTATAATTTACTAACAATTAATTTAAGAGTACAAACAAAATTTTTGAAATCTTTATTTATGAAAAGCAATGTGACTTGAGTTAACATTTCCATTTTTGCATGGAAGACGCTGTTTATGATAAACATGTGATGTTCTCTAGGAACATGATTCATGCCTCATAGCAAGGAGATCTCTTTTTTGGACAGTGGGAAAAGATGTGAATTAGATCTGTTAGTATTTTTGTTATTGTCTCTACTTGAAATGAGGTTGAGGGATAAGAAAGAGCAGGGTAAGATGGTATTAAATATATTAATTTGAAAGAAAATGTAAAGAAAACTTATTTTATGCATGCAAAAATTTTCCTGCTTAGTATCACAATTTATCTCATTTTTCACTCTTTCATCTTTCTCTTCCTTTTCTCCCTTGCTTATGTACTTTATCTTGTACAATTAAAACCAGAATTGTATTGGAAAAATTCCAAAATTCCAAAATATGAGGTTTTGACCTTAGTTGAGAATATACAATAGATTACTGATTTGGTCCTATTTCAGGAAACTTGTTTATGCTAATTGATTAAAGAAACTGAAATACATCATCACCAATTTATCATTACATATTGAATATTATAGAGAGCTTTATCCCAGTTATTGTAAATGCATCTTAACTTTTTCTTCCATATCAAAATATATCCTCTTCTCTTTTCTCACAATCAAAAAAAAGGAAAATAAAAATCAAAAGTTCTTAATATCATGTGTAATATTTTTATAACAAAGTTTTTAACTGTGGTAATGAAGTAGTCAAATAATAGAACTATTAATTCAAATTTTTAAATAAACGCTATATCGATATAGCATACTCTAGTAAAAAACATAAGCAGAAGATCAATGTAATGTTTCCAATTTGATATATGCTTGTAATAAAAACTTTGGTTGCATTTTAGAAGATAAACTCTGGGATTTACATTTTTACAGTAAATATAATTAGCATGTTTACATTTTAACTTTTAATATAAAGGCATATGTAAGCTTTATGCTGATTTAAACTTTAAAAATGGTACATTTTTTAAAAGTATGTACAATCTTTTTTATATAAAACTATGAAAATAACTTTCTTTGCAATGTCAGTAAGACTTTGGTATTTAGCATTGGTTTTTATTTCACGTTCAAACTGTTGATTATTTTTCTGTAGACTTTTCTAATTTCTTTTTTCTTAAATGATTTCCACCTCTAAATAAAATTGAAACATTCTAACTAATAATCACTTGGTAGATTAAAAAAGATAAAGTTTATTTGGACTATTATACATATTTTAAAAAAACACTATCTTTTCACTTATTAAAAATCTACACTTTCAATCTTAGTATATAAATGTTTAATAAACACATTTCCTTTTTTGATTGCTCTTAAAAATCCTCAATGTCTCTTTTATATATTTATATATTTACATATTTAATCATGTTATAATGTTTTTCATTTATTAACTTATTCAACAAGTATTTTTAAAAATTTGGATAAGGAATTGACTCTGCAAGAAAGGAAAAACAGCTGTCCAATTCTCTGTGCCTATGTTCATGAATATGGCTCAGCCCTTGTATTCCTAAATTTTAAGCATCTGTCCAATCCATTGGCTGAGATCTGAGCTGTAGCCTTTCTTTATTTAGCTTGTTCTATTATCTTAGCATCATGCTCCGGTATGAAAAAGTTCAGAACTAAATGGAAATAAAGTTTTTCATTAAATAGTATATAAATTTTGACTTTCAGAGTGGCTTATGTTATAAGACAACAACAGAGTCTGGAGCCTTGAGTCCCAATTGTTTTGCTTCGTATGTGAAAGTCAAGTCTGAACTCTGGTTTCCTCATCCGCAAAAAGTGAATATCGATATTTAGTAACACAAGAAGGCTGAGTTAATTAGTTTTTGAATATGCGAAGACACTATACAAGTGGAAAGGAACATTAATATAGGAATTGGCCAACTATCGCTTGTGGTCAAGTTGCCTGCTTTTGTAAAATAAATTTTACTGGGTAACAAGCACACTCATGATTTATGTATTTTCTATAGTAGCCTTCAGCTGCAATGGCAGAATTGAGTTGGAAAACCTAAAATATCTACTACCTGGTCTTTTAAGAAAAAATGTACTAACCCCTCCTAATAATATTAATATTAATTCTTACTACTACAAATAGTAACAAAAGTCATTTTCTTCAACTGTAATGAAAAATATTTGAAATATCAACTAAGTGGCAATGCAGTTTATTATTTTTTAAGGAAATGTATACAGTTGATTTTGCCAACAGATCAATAAAGACAAATAGCAAATTTTTATTTCCATATAGTTAACATTAAATTTAACCTTCATATTAGTGTGTTTACTTGTCAATTTCTACAATGAGAGCTTAAGCTTTCATGTTTATGCCCATGTACTGAATGTTTATACTATACTGTTCAATACTGATTAGAAAATTATAGACCATAATGACATTAGTGCATAGTCACAAGATGAATTTTATGTATTTATCATATTTAAATTGTGGTACACTGAACAGATGTCATCTACATTTACTTGGCTTAAATAAAAGATTAACGTGTTCAAGTTTTCAAATACTGGAAATGAAAATTATTTGGATCATTGATCTAAGGTAATTAAAAGAATATATTCACTTTATCAGAACCTTTGGATTAGACGCAATTTGTAACCAGCAGTGGTCAAGCAAGAAAACATCAAAAATGATCTATTGTACTCCAATAGTACTATCAAGTCATCCTCTGTAAAACGAAGAGCCAGAGGAAGTTTTATTACATGTACAAGTTAGTCATATAACTGACAAGTACCGGAAAGGCAGTAGATTTATGTGAGGTTCCAGTGATTGGGAGGCAATGCAGTACTGCTTAGAGGGTGATTTATTTAGTTTTTGACTCTGTGTTTGTTCTTTGAGGAGACTTAGTCTTTAAAGGCATTTCATTTGCTGATATATCAGTTGTAATAGATCACATTTTTGCATGTTATATTTATTTAAATAATTCAAAATAATATGTTCTTTACTTTTTGGGAAATATGACAAAAAAGATTGACTTTTTAAAGATTCTAACAGTAACTATAGTTTATAGTTATTACTATAAATTACTTAGACTATTATTATGTAATGTTTAAAAATAAAACATAATACACACATGACATATGGCTATTCAAATAGGTTTCCTAGTTTCAGAAGGTTATATATAAATCATCTGGATCTTTTGATACAATTCAAAATATGTCTCATCTAGAATCTGCATTCAGTGTAGAATAGATCTATTGTAATTCTGGTTTGTCTTCATGAACCTGATATATGGATAAATCATCCAAGAAAGTCTCCTCAGAGAAAAAACCATCAATATATTTTGACTAGAAATTCAATATTTCTTAACTTGCCATATGACTTCACTTTCGTGGACCTAACTTCCTAATTGGTGTAATATTGACATAGCCTTAGTATAGATTCACTCTCTACAAGGTTTCTATTCATAAAAATGTTGCACAATCATACTTTTTTCTTCTGATTGTACATCAGAAGCAAATCAACTAATGAGAGAAACTTAAAGGAAGAATTTTTAGGATTTCTCAGAACATTCTTAAGCTATATCTAAGTATTCTTTAATAGATTACAGAGGTTTTTTTTTCTTCTCTCTTTAAGTAAAACTGATTAATGCTGAAGTTGTCTAGTGTTGCAAGCTTACGGGGACAGATTATAGATGCATTGCTCTCTAATATGTAACACTTAATTATGGACTTGAGCCAAAGGAGAAATATCAAAATTAATGTTTCAAAAGCTAAGCATCAGTAAACTAACAGTTTTCCTTTTTTTATATACAATAAAGAGGTCTATGAATGGAGCACTGAAATAAAAGATATATTAAAAAGGAAAATAATTTGGTAAAGAAGCATTAAATCAAGAAAGGAAGGAAAAAACAGATAAAGAGCAAATTAAAAAGAAATGACAGGACTATTCGGTAATGTGTACCAAAAACTTTAATAATGTTAATATATATTAAAATTCTTAATAACTCAATGGTTTCTTGAATTTTCATAATCAGCAAACACTATGGTTCTAGAATCTAATGCAGCAATATATTTCTTTCAGCTTTTCTACCACCTTAAATTCTTCACATAAGGTAAAGAATTACTAAATATAATCTTTGAATCACTTAAAATTATATGTGTATATATGTATATGTGTGTGTTTATATGTGTGTATATATTATATGCAGTATATAATTTTTAAGAGTTGTTTAAAAGACTAGGTAAATAGTCATTCAGAAAGCTCTCTGTAAACTCAATTTACCACTTTTGTTTGGCTACTTAACCAGTGCCCTTTAGAACTAATACAAGCAGAACTTATTACAATTTAATTTTGTGATGCTATGACAAATTATTAATGGGTGAACCAGAATAGCTATCTTTTAAAATTTCGCTAGTTCCTATTCTGTTTCTGTCCTTTTAAGAATGAAATTTATAATTTGTGTAAGGAGAAACTTTCTAATTTATGAAAAACAGAGTATCATAGAGAAGTATGTCTTTAGGAAATTTGTAAATTTAACAACATTCATTCAACAAATATTGATTGAGCACCTAATGTGTGCTGTCTTAGGCACTGGATGCAGCTGTTAAGATGTAGACAGGGCTTCTAATCTCACAGAGCTTTTTGCTATATGTGAAAGTTACCACATTTTTTTTCCCATGTCCTGCTTGTTCTAATAACAAATACAGACTCAGTTTTTCAGAGGCTATAGATAATCATTGGCTTTGGCAGTTGGACTGCGTTTTCTTTCACATTTTTAAGGCAGTCATTCTTCTGCTGATTACAGGTGAGACTAAGACCACTGGATGCATGTCAGCTTCTCAAAAAAAATATACAAATCAGAAAACAAAGTGTTACAAATAATTTTAATAAAGCTTTCCCAGTGAATTAGTATTATCTGCACAATAAAAACATAAACCTTTGAAGTCGTTGCTTCACTTCCGAGTTATGGCCGTAACAGGCTGAGTACATCCTATTTGTCTCCATGGTCACCATGTCCTCACACATCCTAAGAAGAGGGATGGAAGGGCATCTGAGATTTGATTCTGTTGGCACAAAATGGCTAATATATACTTGTATGGCTATTTCTATAGGAAAAAATTACCAAATAATTGATGAATTTGAGTAAAGAATGTAGGAAATTTGTATCATTTCAAGTACCATTTATCATAATATGAATGTTCCAGAATGGTTGCTTATATTTGATTAAATGAACAAAATCACAACATATCTTTTCATCTCTGTTAATATAAACCTGACATTGACCTTATTAACAATGTTTATTTAAATGCTGAAGAAACCTCTGTATGGCATGAGAAATAAGCCTGAAATTTTACTGAATTCTTAATTGTTCTGCTAGTTTGGTTTTATGTAAAAGTATTTGCCAACCTTCTCAATTGAAATTTTATATATATGAATAATGTACTTTACAAAATATTGGAAATGAAAATATTAAAGACACAATACTTGAACAGCCATTTTAAAAATTTTATTTATTTATTTATTCATTCATTCATTTATTTATTTATTATGATTAGGTAATTTTTAAATTTTTTTTACATGCCAGATAATTTTTTTCATACTATATATATATAATTTTTTAAACATTTTATTTTTTTATTTCCCCCTCCTTTCTGGTAACCATTAGTCCATTGTCCATGAGTCTCTGTTTGTTTGTCCTGTTCGTTTCTTGCTTTTAGGTTTATATCCCACACATGTGATATCATGTGATTTTCAAACTTTTCTGTCTTGCTTATTTCACTTAGTACGATTATTTCAAGGTCCATCCATGTTGTTGCAAATGGCAGTATTTCATCTCTTCTTATGGCTGAGTAATATTCCATTGTATATACGTACCACAGCTTCTGTAGCCAATCATCTATCGTAGGACACTTGGATTGCTTCCATGTCCTGGCTACTTTGAATAATGCTGCTATGAACATCGGTGTGCAAATATCTTTTAGGATATAGGTTTTCAAGTCTTTGGGGTAAATACCCAATAGAGGGATTGCTGGATCAGATGATAGGTCAACTTTTAGGTTTTTGAGGAACCTCCATACTATTTTCCATAGTGACCGTACCAATTTGCAGTCCCACCAGCTGTATGAGGGTTCCTATTTCTCCACATCCTCTCCAACATTTGTTATTACTTGTCTTGTTGATTATAGCTATTCTAACAGGTGTGAGATGGTATCTCATTGTGATTTTGATTTGCATTTCCCTAATAGCTAGCAATGTTGAGCATCTTTTCATATATTTGTTGGCCATTTCTATGTCCTCTAGGGAGAAATGTCTGTTCAAGTCCTCTGCTCATTTTTTGATTAGATTGTTTGTTTTTTTGTTGCTATTGGGTTGTATGAGTTCTTTGTATATTTTGGATATTAGGCCCTTATAGGAGGCGTTGCTTGCAAATATATTTTCCCATTTGGATGGCTGTCTCTTTACCTTCATGACAGTTTGACAGTTTCTTTTGCTGAGCATAAGCTTTTTAGTTTGATGTAGTTCCATTTATTTATTTTTGCTTTTACTTCCCTTGCCTTTGAGGTCAAATTCATAGAATCCTCTTTAAGCCCAAGGTCCTTGAGTTTAGTTCCTATGTTTTCTTCTATGCATTTTATTGTTTCAGGTCTTATATTCAGGTCCTTAATCCATTTTGAATTAATTTTGGTGTGTGGTGATAGACAACAGTCTAGTTTCATTCTTTTGCAGGTGGCTCTCCAGTTTTCCCAGCACCACTTATTGAAGAGGCTTTCCTTTTTCCACTGTATATTTTTGGTGTTTTTGTAAAAAATTATTTGCCCGTATAAATATGAGTTTACTTCTGGACTCTCAATTCTTGAACAGCTAATTTTAGAGTAAAAATTTATCCCTGCAGCTAGCATAGAAGTCTTCTCAATTAAAGTTTAGTGTGTCCAGTAAGTTAATACATAAAGCTCTCCAAATGTGTGCTCTTTGGGAAAAAAGAGCAGACATGGAACACATGAGTTATTGCCATCTATTTTAGTTATAACTACAGCGGGTATGACCAATGGTTATAGATGCATATTGTTTTTCATGCCTCCTGTCACTTTGCCATATATTTTATTTAATTATTGCTTTAAATGAAACAATTCGAAAGCATTTCTGTACTTTGCCAAGAGGAGTCCTAGAGTTAGATCAGGGAATTGTAATTCAGAGAATTAGTATCAAGCCAAAGTAGATAGGTATTACTTAGTAATTGAGTCCCATCATTGCACATAAACATTATATACAACTGATTATCTTTGAAATATACAGTGTATATATAAGACTACAAAATCAATGGCAAACCTTTTACACTGTAATCCTCCACTTTCTCAGCTATGTAGTTGCATCAAGAAAATTAAGTCCAAAATCTTCTTTCATTTTCCTTTTAGACATTGAATAAATGTGATAAATAGGTTTATGTTTCATTCTATTTCATTTCCATGATGTGATCTTCAAAGCCACTGATCCACCCAAAGGGGAAATGACATTATACCACAAATCCTGGCTGTTTCCGTAAGTGTAATTCTGTAAGTAGGGGACTGCCGATGAGCAAGTCGCAGCCTGGACTTAACCCACAAGCGTTTGTTTAATCATCACAATATTTTAGAAATTGGGAAATTTTATGAAACATTTTGAATTCTTAACTTCTCTTGAAAATAAAAATAATCTTTTAACATGGACCCACATTCCTATGTGGTAACAAACAGCTGGATGCAGTTCGCATCTCCCACAACCTCCACCATTTCTACTACTTTACATTTAGTGCTCTCACATCACTGATCTAAATTGCCCGCAGGTGTTTGAGTCTGAGATTCTTTCAGTGGCATATATACATTTTCTTGCTTGGCTCCTTTTTCTATGACTTGGCTCCTAGTACTACTAGAGCATGGCAAGTAACTATTTCTCTACATATTTAATTAATATTTCCCATCTGCTTCTTTATCAACTAACTGATTCCTGCAGCATGTGATATTGAAGAGCAGAAGACTATAAGGCAGGAGACTGAAATCTCCTTTTATTGATGAGCAAAACTGAAATGCTATCTAATAGGAAAAAGATGTTTCTCATGAATAATCAATGGTTAACTTTTAATAAATTATAAGTTGCTTTCTTACATCATTTTAGGACATGATGCAGAATGTTTTTGAAGCCACACTAAGAGTGCTAAGAAACTTTAAAAAAATACTGTGGAAGAAGTCAAATGGAATTTTTTGTCACTATATAGGGAGTTCTATGATACAGAAGACTTTACCCACTACGGCACATGCAAATTTCTGCTTTGTTAAACAAAATAATTTCACAAAAACCTCTAATTTCACTTATTCTTGAGCAAAAGCATTTACTTTCAGAAATAATTATTTTTTCCAAACAAAAGTAATTGGATAAAATGAAGATTCAACATATTCAAATGTAGACAGAGTTAATCTTACTTTATTTCTAAATGAATATTCTCTTACTCTGTCCTGTTGAAAGTCCTATGGAAAGTCCCATATAACCTTGAGGATATGTCCAAACTACACTTTTACAAATGTCAGGCCAAACCCTTACATTTCAAATTCCAAATAAACAAAGATGCTGAATTATGGGCACCCCATGCCTTCTGAGTTACCCAAAGAGGGAATGCCTTCCTGGAACTAGACCTAAAATAAAGTTATTCTCTTGACTATGGCTTTCTCCCATTTGTAGTCTTGCTTACCCCAGTTTGGTATGAAAATTCCATTTTGTTTCTGCATTTAAATTTTGGCAAACACTCAGGATTTTAGCTTGGGCTCATTTTCGGTGATATAATCATGAAAAATTCAGCGGTGTCCTTAAAAGCTCAGACTTAATTCAAATAATTCTAAACTTATGTTCTAAACATGTTAGTTACTAATACAATTTTTGGTAATATATATAATTAGTCTGAGTAAAGTTTCTTCATCTACAATATACATTATCGGATGGCTTTAAATATTAAATGAGAAACATGCCAATGACTAGCCCAATACTGGGAATGTTAGTGCTCAATAAATGATAATTTAGGATTAGCATTGTTATTGTTTTCATGAACTAACTTAGAATACAACACCTCACATATGGTTCTACTGGAACCATATCTCAGGACCGTCCTTCTTGCTTGCACAGGGTAGTTTCACCCTCTTCCCACTCTTGCATGGAAGATGAGGAGAGGCAGACAAAGAAGGCATCGAGTCTCACAAATCTTTTGTGTTTTCTGTAGACCCAGCACAGTTGTACACACATAACAGGCACACATGTAACATGTATAAAGAGAAGTATAAAGAGAGGATCAATGAATGTGTCACTGGAAGGAGCAATAAGACAATATCAAATGATAATTCCCTCGGCACTTTATTCAGTTCTTTTGAAATGCATACCAATGTATGAAATGTACACAGGATAATTTGTATCATACAAAGAAATAGCATGACTTCATGTAGGAGATGGAATGTTCCTTTAAGAGTGTCTGTGGTTGTCTGTAAACTATAGGAGAATATGTTATGAATGCTAACTCCTGGCTATAAGAACAACAACAAAAAAAAATCAAGAATGTTACATAATGTTTCTAGTTAATATTAAAAAGTCATTAGTTGATCTACACTCAGAGTGATTAAGTTATTTTGTAAGTGGTCAGTTAATTTAGGGGAAAAGTTAAGGCAATCCGATACATTGACACTAAATAATTCATCTTTCAAAGTATTTTTTAAAAATTTAGCCTCTGACCTAGTGTGGTCAATGACTAATAGTCTTGAAAACAGGGGATTAAAGAGTACTGTTTTATATTTTGAGCAAACTACAGATTGTCTTTGACTAACTTTTAAAAAATAAATCTTAAGTCTTTTGGAAAAAGAAAAAGTTGGATTAATTCCTTACATCATGCACTGAAATGAATTTCAAGTGGATAAAATAAGTAAATGTTAAAAAAAAAAAAAACTTAATATATACCACAAGTAACATGTGTGAAATGATAATTTGTGAATGGTCTAACCATGACTCAAAATCAACAAACAATAGAGTAAACGTATATAATTTGATTTTATAAAAATGATAGTATTTAAAAATGTTGTCATAATAAATGCAACCATACATAAAATAAAAAGACAAATATAAAACCAAGAAAAATGTTTGCATATTGTATCACAGACACACAATGTTAATATACTTAATATATAAAGACCCTCTGATAAGAGAAGAAAAAGATCAATGTTTTAGAACAAAGGACTAGAATAATGATCAGTTAGTTCACAAGAAAAATGCAAATGGCTCTAAGCCATGTTAAAAATTATATATGCAGGAATCTTTGATTCAGAATTAAATTTTTGGAAATGTACTGCAGTTATACCCTGCCAAAATAAAGAGATTTGTATTCATGGCTAGTTGCTACATGACTAATTTTAATACCAATAGACTGGCAACAAGCTACCTGTCCATCAGTAGGAGATTGAATAAACTGGTAGTATAAAGCCCTTACAAGAAATACAAAAAAAGTTGTAAAAAGGAAAAAATAGAGAAATGAATTTATAATAATATGCTACTATTTATATAAGTAAGGAGGACAAGCAATTGTATGTGTGTCTGAATTTTTAATTAACAAATAATGAAAGGGCCGATAATAACTTTTAAAAAATGTTTAGCTAAAGCTATATGCAAAGAATAAAGTGGATATATTAGGGTGAGAAGCTAGACTTTTTTGACTAGATCTTGTATTGTAGATTTGAATTGAGAATAAAAATTTTTACATAATTGTAAAACATTTTTTAAAAAAGCAGCCCCTAAAAAATCTAAAATGGAATGAAACAAAGAAAATTAAATATGTATTCAGTAAATGGAAGAGTGACGATGTTATGTCAAAACACAGCAATCTGACTAGACACTGCCAAAGGGATTGTAACTTAAAGATAAAATAACTGAAAGGAACAAAACAAAGCAAAACTTTAAACTACTTTCAGTAATCAATTATTATAAGTGGTGTTGGTATTATGAGATTTTGTATGTATATTGTCGCATAAAATAGATGAGTAATTACGTGGTATGCTAAGAATATAATTTCAAGTACTACTGAAAATTATAATTCTGTTTGGGAGAAAGAAGAAAAAATGCAAAATAGAAGGGGTTAAACAAAACTCTAATCGTCTTCGTTTTGAATTACGAGTATCAACATAAACTACTGATGTATTTTATCTCAAAATTCTATGTCCTGGCTCCCTCAACCGAAAAACATCTAGGAACAATGACCGAACCAATAACAAGGAGCCCTAATATCACCCAGATTTAATATCAAATTTTTATATCTGCTTCTACTAACAGGAACTAGATCCCCTGGGAAAAAAAAATGGCTGATTCCAGGTCTTGGTCAAGAAAAGCTCAAGAAAATCCTTGAACATATTTCATGCCAGTTATCAAAAAGAAATTATAAAAGATTTAAAAGGTCATGAAAAGGGTTCAGCAATCATCTCAAAGAAGCTCCCTCAGCCTATTATGGAAAATCTGAGTACAAATAGATCAATAAGTTAAATGCTTATATTTGAATGTCTATAGAGATACTAAAGCAACACAGAACAAAACTGGACTAATTGGTCACCTCCAGATGATAGGGAACTGAATTATTCTTTTGAATAGCTGGTACATAAAGGAAAAGAATCAAACCCTTATCTACCCTTTCTTATACATACTGTTCCACCTGGTTTTTGTTTGTTTGTTTGTTTGTTTTTTGTTTTTTTTTTAGAAATTTTTCAGTTACTAAATGAAGAAGGAATAATAGAATGGAAAATAGCCTCATTATACATTAATATATGTTAAAAGATCTTGGCTTTTAGCATAAAAGCTGCTAACATACAAAATAAGAAACATCCAGATATCATGGATGTCTCACTGAAAAATCGCATTACCACTTATAAACCTAGTCTTACCAAAGGGTGAAAAAAACAAATCTAAATGTGATCACATCTCTAGATCAGAGGACAGGGAGACATGTTAAACTACACCACAGGGATACAATCAGTCATGTTCAGGCTGTGGGAAGCTTTTCAGGAAAACATCCTGGCTTCTTCAACAATAAATTGCACATGAAAAAGAAGAAAAGGGAAAGAGAGAGAGGGATAAAAGGAAAATTATAGAATAAAAGAGATTTAGAGGCATTGAACCATCACAAAATGTTGACAGTATTTGAATCATTCTTCAAATGAATGTGTAAAATTATGATATTCATGAGATCACTGAAAATTTGTACATTGACCTGATATTTGATAATATTATGTATTTTAGGAATGTTAATAGCATTGTGACTGCATGAGGAAAGAATTCTTATCTTTTAAAGTTGCATATGGAAATATTTATGGAAGGGATGATGTAAATTGGGATTTGCTTTAAATAATATAGATGTGGGGAAGTGGCTGGTGGCATAGATAAAACAAGATTGGCCATAAATTGATCATTGTCTAAGCTGGATGAAGAGTACATGTGCCTTTATACCCCAATTAGCCTTAATAAAGTAAGCAAGATCAATTTTTGCAAAATTAGTAAATTATCACTTTCTGCTCAAGAAAATTTAGATTTTAGAGATTTTTAACATGTATTAATATGAAGAAAACTATTTAATATTTAATTGCATCATTATTTTTGAATTAGTGACTATTATTCTTACTATCACTCTAGTTGACATGAAATAACCACAATGTTTTCACCTATGTATTTAAATTTTTACAATAAATTTTCAGTTCCTCATATTCTTTTGGACTTATTCCAGGATGATGGCTATAAATTATTCAAGTGGTCCCTGATAACAATTCATAATTTTCAGCTATTGTTAGGACACCTTGGTCTGCATAGATATTTTGCAGGAACTCCATGGACACTGATACTACTCCTGTTTTCCTCATCTCTCCATGTCTTCTAATTTAACAGCATTTTACCTAAAACAATTTTTAAAAAGCAGAATAAATAATAAAACTATATCTCAAAAGTCCTATAATAATTCATAATTACATCGACCATTATTGGTACACTGTGACAGTTGCTCAGCCTCGACTCCAGTGTTGATAAGATGGTTTCAGCACGATTCCTAGAACACTTTCTAACCGCATCCCTTTCCCTCTCTCAACCAAAACTCACTCTGGAACACATTCCAAAAAGTCTGTTTTCGTTATGGAAAGATGTGAGACCAATTCATAAATGCCATACATTAGTATCAGTAAGGACTTACTAGAATTGTCTCTCACTTAAAAATTAGATAAAGAAACATGGTGATGAAATTAGGCTGCTGATTCAAAGATCAGAAGTTCAAAAGGTGCTTTAATCTTTACTTGGCAAAATAAGAAAATATCTTACATGAAAAAAGCTAGTGAGTTTTCAGTAGAATTTACTGTTAAAAATAGTAATAGGTTGTTTCAGTCACATTGCATTGCTTCATGCTATAAAATCTAAACACTGTAGCATTTTTCAGATCAGCCAGCCGTTAAGATTTTCCCTCCAATACTGATTTTCATAGATGTGTGTAACTAGTAAGGCCAAGTAAAGCAGGGCTTTGTCACTGTGAACTGCTGACTACCTGAAAGTTAAACAGTTTGATTTTACTAATGCTTTATTAATAATAAAGGAGCAGTGGTTAAGTGGGCGAAGGAGGCAGGATCATCTGGCAACTGTTTCAAGACCAAATGGTTTTGTCTCCTGGTGTCTAATTTTAGAAAACTTAATTTTGTATTGCAAAACTGCTTGAAGGGGTAAAAAATATATAATGTGTTTTACAAGATATCCACAAAATATGCCATTACGTTTTTGGAACATCTATGTGTTTGCCATACAGCAGCATGCTAAAGCAAAGGGAAGACAGAAATTTGGAGTCGTAAACAAAATAAAAATATTTAATTTTACATTAAACAAAAAGTCAAGTAGGTTACATCATTCTGTTTGTTGTATTGCCTATTATTTATTCATTTATAATAATTTTATTTTTTAATTGTAATAGCACAGCTTTGAGTAAAATATTATGAGCATAAGTGATATTCCTGCCAGTAGCTAACATTTTCTCTTGAGCTTATTATAACTCTATTGGAAAAATAAATCATATAACTCAAGTTTTCTTTGATAGCATACAAAATTATTATGAGTACCAATTATCAAACTTCATCAGATTCCAAATAATAATTTGATGAGTTAACTAAAAATTGTTTAAATGTAACTTATAGTTGACAAATTGAAAACAAATCACATTGCAAAAAGGAGAAAACAATTTAATATGTAGAAATAATATGTATTAAAATTATGCATCAACAATATACTTGGTAAAGTGTCCTGAACCTTTAGGTACTGATAAAAACCTTTATTTTCCAGTTTAAATTATATGGAATGTGACTTTTCCACTACTAAGTGCAGAAGAAGTCTGAAGTCCTATAATTTGTTCCTTGACTATAGGAAGCTGTCAATCTAATTTGAACTGGCAGATGTGCTTTTACAGCTGTGACCATATTGAGACCTTCATGTTTGGGACTTTGGGAGGAAAATGATGAATAAAACAGTAAGCACCTTTGTGAAGTTGCTTGGTAGCATAGATAGATATAAGTTAAAATGTTTTCTTAACACCCTTCTAGAATTCACTATAGTTTTTCCTTCAACCCCAACAAGCCGTATTGATTTTATGAGTGATTATGTCACTAAACTTCCCAAGGAAGAAAATAAGACTTATTAAATCACCTATCTCATGCTCTGTGAATTTTTAAAAATTTACTTTGCAAGTTAACTTCTAAAATTATTGAGATAAAAATGTTCAATGACACTGAAATTCTGCAATTTAAAATTAACACATCTTCTCAATTTAAAAACATTGAAGGATTTTTTTGCAACTTCTAAATTTTCAGAATATCTACCTGAGGAACATATTAATCATTGAATTTGAATATAGCAAATGTATAGATTTAATTAGAAATTTAAAGTTTAAGTCGTTAGCTTTATAAACTTGAGTTTGATATTTCATTTTAATGTTTTCTTATAGATTTCTATTAATTGTGAAATTTTTAGAAAGTGTTCAAGAATCTGAGGCATTTTTATATGATGTATATATTCCCTTCCTTATGAATGTCATTCACAGAAAGCTAAGAAGTGATAACGTATGCTACTGCTGAACTCTATGGATTAGTAGTGCAGTCTCATGAGACAACACATAGATAACATCCCAAGGTTTGTTTGGAAAAGACCTGAACTGAGGTCACTTTCCAAAGCAACAAAATGCTTGCTCTCTATGACCCTGAAAGGATAGAGTTCAGGAATTTCCTGGAGAGACTATGTTTTGTCTTACATTTATTTTAAAAATATCAAGGAACTCAACTGGCACTAGTAGGACTACCTTAATCAAAGATGTAAAAAGGGTATAAGTTTAACAATATTCATTGATAGAATACAGGAAAAGGAAGAAATTAGGAATCATAAACAAAAGAAATACTTAATTTTACATTAAACAAAAAGTCAAGTAGGTTATGTGGTTCTGTTTATTGCTTATTATTCACTTGTAATAATGTATTTTTAATTGTAACAGCATGGCTTTGAGTAAAATATTATAAGCATAAGTGATACTCCAGCTAACATTTTCTCCTGAACTTATAGTAACTGTATTGATAATATTTGTGCTTGGTAATATTCACCTATATCATGTGACATATCAGTAGAGTAAGACTCAAGTTCCAAAAATCCATTATAATATTATATAGCAATGGCAATATAATAGCAAAGCAGGCATCTATTACAGGAATTTTCTTTTTAGTAGTTTCTATGTGTTGAAACAGATATGCCTAAAAATGGTGGTCTGAAATAGACAGTCTCTTCAGTTCCCTCTACGCTTACGCTTTGGTCAATAATTAAACTCCACACATGTGGTGTGTTAAAAATAGTTTTTATTAGTAATCTCTATCTCAAATATAAGTACCTTGAAGAAACCAGGGGTTCGAAATACATATTTAAACTAAGTTTTTTTTTTCTTTTGCAAATATACATTAGAATTATATTGGATTTTTCTGTGTTCCAAAATTCAAAAGTTATGGGTTAAACTCATCACTCAACAATTATTTGCATAAGTAGGGCTTTATCCCAACTCATTCTTATATTGGTGTTACTCTTGGATTCTACACTGAAATTTAAGATGATGCATACTCCCAATTTTACTTGGGGTCATGTATGATTTTTGGCAAGCAATGGTATTATGTGCACTTAACTACTGAATTGTACTGTGAAGTTAAAATGACTGTTAGTGTAGATGCTTTAAACAGGTGGTGCCTGTCATGATAACTAAGGTCAAGGAACGTCAAGTGGACTAAGTTGAAACAACATCATTATGGCTTTTGGAAGGAGTTAGCTAAATTTTCTATTGCTATGTATACTAAAACATATTTTTCTATATAATGAATGATTTGTTATAAGCTAAATACTTTAGCTTATAACAAAGCTAAATAGTTTAGTTGAATATGAATTATACCTACATATTCTAAAATAAAAAACCTCACACTTTAAAAAAAGGCATTTTTGACCACTTATATGAAGTTCACTATAAAAGTTAAACTAAAAATAGAAGCTCATGTTGTCAGATAATGGGTGCCTAAGGAGGCATAGTTTTCTAGTTCTTTATCTCTGAATGCCTTGCTAGGGAAATATATTTTCTGGAAAAGGTCCTTTTTCCAGACTTTATGACAGAGAAATGGGCCAACAAAAAGGAATATGTTCCCAGGGCCTGTCTGGGACAAATATCGTTAGTGTTCTCTTATTTGGACCAAAAGCTCTGTAAATTTATGCTGAAGAAAGAAATATAGGTGCTATTGGATAAATACTTATTAAAAAACATCTGATTTTTGTCAGTCAGTATGTATATATCTTTATCTAGGGGCAAATATCAATATTTGATATCATTAGAATTTGATCAGAAAATAAAAGAAACCAGATTAAACAGAAATTAAAGTATAATAAAACACAGATAAGACTGTTTACTTCAGAGGATTATGAGCATATTAAATAAAAACATGTATGGAAAGCATACTGCCAGGACAAGAGAAACAGTAGATAATTGGCAGTTATTACAAGAATCTCATTATCATTATTATTAAGACCACTAGTAATAACCTTGAATTCAAGGTTTGAACTTGTGATAACTAAATAATTATATTGAATTATGTCTAGCCACATAGTCACTGATATTCAAATATAACATGAAACTTAAGAGGAGGAAAATAATAGCTATCAGTTTTCTTGATATATAATTATTTCAGTTTTATTTCTAAGATTTCTTATATACTTACCATAGACAATACGTCTGGGACATTCCTATTTATCTGATTTCTGAGACATGTATATATAACCAGTTTCATCTGTCAGCTCTTTATTTTACTACTCTTACCAGCATTCTTCTCGCATGTACAGAAGCATACCTCAATTTGGCATATAATGGACAATTCCACACAAGAGTGCTAAGAGGCAAATTAGCTTAGATAAAAATATTTAAAAAGCCAATCTACGATATACATATTAAAACAACTAAAACACACATACACACACACACACACACACACACAAATCTTAGTCCACCACCATCTTGTCCGTCCTTTTTCTCATCACCATGATTCCTCCAACTCCAGAAATTCAAAATCTTACCTATTTCTGGTAATGTAATTTAGATGGATAGGACACAAGGGACATTGGCCATATATCTTTGCAGTACCAGCTTATTTTTTCCAACATAATTTCATCAAACTTTTGTTTTTAATATATAGACTACATTTATCATGCCTTTGGAAACATTTTTTCTTATAATTTAAAAAATTATTAAAATTTACTGAAACAGATTTCAATTAGAAATAGAACTGAACAACTAAAAGAGGTATTAATATGTTGTGGACTCAATAAACTCAAAGAGGGAAACATAAAATTATAACCATTGGAGTTCCTAGTAATGGTGAAATACTGAAGATTTTGCCTCTGGCATAATCTGTGACAAAGTATTATATGACAAAAAAAGAAATAAAAACTACATTTCAAAATCTGTGATCTGAACATTTAAAACTAAAATTACATGGCTTTTTGTTGTTGTTGTCGTTGCAAATTTTGACTTCTAGTTTATCAAGAACTACTAGAAAATCATCTTTTCTTTCCCAACTATATTTTCAAGGATAAAACATTAACTTCATATATTAAACTTGTAGTGAGATTTTTACAATTTTAATCACCCATTGATGGAATAGAAAATGTCCATGCTATTTAAAAAAATTCTTAGCTCTTGATTTTAACTGCATAGATTATGAAGTCTATGAGTAAAGACTGAATGAAAACACAGAAAAGGTTAGAATAGGTTGATTTCTTGATGACCTAATATAGTGCAATAAGTTTTTTTCTCCTATCTTAATGTCTACTGCCATTATTATTATAACACTGTAGTATTCTAGTATTACATAATACTATAATATTATTATTTAAATACTTTAAAATTTAGTATTTTAAATTTTATTTTAAAATATTATTTCACCATAAATCATAAGGAAGTTTTACTCTACATAATTTGAGTCTATGTCCATGAACAGATAAAAACAAAGTAAATTTTAAAACAATTCAAGGAAAATATTACTTACTGCTATGATAACAATCACCTAGGTATTTCAGCTGAGCACAATTTTTACAGTAAAATATGTGAATAATATTTATATATCTTCCCTTCACTTGGTTGTTGAGAAAGCTGGGAGTAAAGCCAGAGAAAAAAAATACCTAACCATTTATCTCTAGTCTTATTTTGCCCTCTTCTTCATTTCTTCTTTCCTCTTTCTTTTTTCTTCTCCCCCCTCTCCCTCCCCTCCCCGTACCCTTCCCCTTCCTTTTCTTCCTTTTTCTTCTTCTTCTTCTTCTCCTCCCTTCTCCTTCTTTTTTAAGTCAAGTTTTCAGAGACCTCACCATCCTTATTTTTCGGAAGGGAGAAAAGTAATATGCACTTATGCAGAAGCAACAGCAA
Organism: Pteropus medius; assembly: GCF_902729225.1. Lineage (NCBI taxonomy): Eukaryota > Metazoa > Chordata > Mammalia > Chiroptera > Pteropodidae > Pteropus > Pteropus medius. The sequence goes on along the minus strand of NW_024349519.1, from coordinate 20,876,449 downwards.
CTCAGAGGTTAAGTTGTTGTTGTTGTTTTTCCCTTGTTGATAATGAGGTATTTTGGGCACTTGGGAAAGATATGTTCTTAACTCACCCTTTGAACTATCTGCGATAGCCTCGCTTATCAGTGCGGTATTTAAAAATATCACCTAATTAAAAGACAAAACATGAGATCCTAAAGTGTTAAGTTAGTTGAATGCTAAATAATTTCTCTCTGCATATCCTAGATTTCAGGCAAGGTATAGATGGTATTATTTTCTCTGAGTAGGTGAAACAAATATATTAATACAATTCTAACTTATGATTTTAGAAAAATGTCTCCCCACACCCAACTATCATCCTGGCAGCAAGTATGGGAAACTTACCTGATCCCAGTGGCTGGTAGTGTGACTTTTAGAGCTCATGTTACACATTTTTGTTTTGACACAAGAAACAAGGTAATGAACTGAGGAACCGATGTTAGAGAACAAGAAACTGGGATGAGAGGAGCTGATATAAGGACACTAAGGCAAGGGATGGAATGGATGGCTTCTTTTTTTTTCCTGTTTTCCCTTCTCATCCTTACCTGCTATATTATAAAGACTGCTAACCTTGTAGTATGGGGTTTTCTCTTTATGTGGCTGCTGAAAAATTGGAAGCAAAATCTTAATCTGCTTCTAGTAAATTGGTAGCAATTTTTGAACTTAAAATACCATCGCTCTCATCTTATTTCCCTACTCAAATTTTCCCCTTAACCGAAAATCTTAATCTTTCTAATATGAATCCTGTTGTATAATTTTTGATAAGCTGCCTCAAGACTTCTTTTTAAAGAGGTGGCAGATAAATAGATACACAAGAAAGATGATAGAGGAAAGGTTGATGAATATTTATACTCTCAGACAGACTATGCAGAATACAAACTGTATTTAAAGACTGAAGACAGGTCAAGATTGGAAGGACAGAGGAAACAACAGGGATCCTATGGTAATAGAAAGATATTTTTCCTCCCATCCCCTTTATCTTCTTCCACCCTGTGTGCCATTGCCAAATTCAATACTGCAAGGCACAAAACAGGGTTCTAGAGGTGAAGAAAGATGAACAAGCCAATGCTGAGACAGGCTGGAAGAGAAATACCTAACAGTAGCAGTAAAAGTAGAGTGGGGGCTGCTCATATATGAGTCAAGAATTGTGCATGTTACACAAACGAATAATTTTTCTTGATTATTTATATAAACATATGTTATACTAAATAATGATTACAGATTTAGTATAATATACATACAAACAAACACATAAAAATCACTTGAGGAAGCAAAAGAGGTTGGTGATGTTGGGAAGCGGGGAATGCAGCCAGAAGAGTTATTTCTGGCCATCTTTCAAACCTAATCTTGATTAGTTGGGATATATGTTATAAATAATTTATATCTCTTTCCAAAGCATTTGAGTCTTCAATGAATTCTGTGCCTGTGGTTACAAATTAGATATATCCAATATTACTCTTCCAGCCTCAAGCTCAGATTCTTATTTGGGTGGTTAATAGGACTTATTATTTGAACATTAAAACTTTATGACAAAATATGTTTCAAAAAGAACCATCAATAGTAAATATATCTCTTAACATTACTTTGGGATTTGGTACATTATAAACAAATCCACCAGATTTCCCTAGAAAAAAATTTACAAATGCAATTCTTGGAACTGTAACCTGAATTTCAAACTATAAAAGTCCCAGTATTATTTATCATTAATGATCACACTTAAAATCATTAAAACTCAATAATTATTTGTCTGAAGAGTGAATAGCCTATTACTTTATAAATCAAAATTGAAAGCATATATCTTAGAAATAACTTCATTTGAACACTTGTGATGGAAGAAGGTAGGAGAAGCCAGGCTATTCAATATTGATTTTAAAAATTATTTAATATTAGTGACTATAAATAACGGTCTTTCCTTAGATTATTTATTTAGTATAACATCTTTCCAGACTTGTCTCTAGTATTTTCAGATCTAATTTCATGATGTTACCATTTAGTGAAATTACTAGATTGTTAATTAAGAATCTTCTAAAAGTTTCCAATTTTGTGTTGAAAATTGCAGTAATACCAAAGAAGTAGAAAACACAATTTCTGCCCTCTTTATTGTTAGTGACAATTACGGTGCTTTATATACATAAACTAATTCAATACAGGTTGTAATCAAACCAACTTAGGTTAAATAACACATTAATCAGCTTCTCTCTGCTAATCATTCTGTAGTTAAATATTAAATACACACAGATACAAATTATTCTTAGAATCTCTTTAAACATAAGGAAAATAAGGCTCAGAGTGGTGATTTCCATTGGATCACATAAATAGTAATAGAGAGAACTTCAAGTCCTTTTCACTAAATTTATATTGCCTTTAAGAAGAGAAAACAGGATTTAATTTAAAATTGGGCTTAATGTTAAAAAATTAAGTCTGTTCTATTTTAAGTACTATGGATCAGAACTCTTTATTTAAAAATTTTCTTTAAGTACAAACAAATGGAAAGAAAGGATATTTCTAGAATTGGCACAAATATGTAAAATAATTTGACTATGTTGATAAATATATTCTCACTAAGACATAAATGCTGGATCCTTTTCTGCAAACTTGTCTCAGTCAGAGTGGGTAGAGATTCCCAAGAGGAACTGGGTACAAAAAAAGCCTATACTTACAGAGAGAAAAGTTTTTGACATGATGATTTGCTAAGGGCTTGCACTCTATCTTTCAATTTTCCTAACTTAAAAGGGAATAGAGTCAATAATATTGTAATAACTATGTATGGTGTCAGATGGGTACAAGACATCAGGGTGATCACTTCATAAGTTATATAAGTGTCTAATCACTATGTTGTACACTTGAAATATAATATGATATTAAATATAATATACATATTAAACTGTACTTGAAAAATAAATTTAAACAATAAAAACGAGAAATAAGATAGCTAGAGGAGACTAAGGGTCTGAAGTGATTAAGATATATATGTGTATATATACTTTAAATGCCCATATACTTTATATTTATTGTAATGATTAACTATATTTTTCTTTAGTTTTATTGAGGTATAATTAACATACAACACCATATAAATTTACAGTGTACAGCATAATGACTTGACATATACATATATATTATGAATTGATACCACAATAAGTTATGCTAAGTAAAATAAGTCAGACAGAGAAAAACAAATATTGTATGCTCTCACTTATATGTGGAATCTTTAAAAAACTTCATTAAGTATAGTTAAATCATATTATATGTAATAGTTAAATTATATATGATATACTATGTTTATATTATATATAAATATGTAAGATGACAGGCACTTGGAAATTTCTTATATGTGGGGAAATAAAAGCCAAAAAATAGTAAGAAAAGAAAATTCTCTTTGCACATACTGACTTTTAATGAAATTTAACTTAATGGAGTAAATATATATTGAGAGAGTTGGTAGTATTAACCTAAATAATTAAAAAATTATTTGTATAAAGTCATTGACTTATTTTATAAGACAAATGCTATAATACAAATAAATTTAAAAAATTATTACATGAAAAAAACACAAACAATGAGGAGTAAGTGTATTCTTGGGGTAGTAAGAATGAATTTAGGCAGGATAATTAATGTTTTCTTAATGAAGCTGAAGTATCGCTTAGCAAAAGCAGGATTTTTAAAGGACAGTAACAGAATTGAGGCTTTTCCTAACCTGACAGCTCTTTTTTGTTGAACTCTAATTGTGTTTGCAATTTAGATCTATTCTATGAGTCTATCACTCAAAGCCAATATTACAGATGTGCTGGTTTGTTTTACACGTAAAAAGAGAAAAGCCAAGGGACAAGCTAGATCCTATTTCTTCATCATTGATCAGAGGTTCTTTCCACACATAAGAATTTAGGATCATCATAGTAAAACTAATCTTTTTTACATATTGCATAGAGTTGTCCTTTCTCTTAGAATCAGGATTCAAAACGTTCTAACTCCAGGGAATTGAACTAAATAAAATCATTTGTTTTCATTAGGCATCTTTCACCATGGACACTATTCACATATGAAAGCATAAAGCATGATATTCTATTCCATATTTAAGTCCTGAGGCACACGGGAGTTAAAACTGTTTCAAAGTCATTATGAGATACACTTCAAAAAAGAAATTACAATCAGTGGGATCATAAATATAGCTGTTTCACTTTCTTCCACTGTTGCTCTTACAAGATAGAAGCATCTTGATTCTTAAGTAAATAGAGTTGAGAACGGAACCTCCTATCTGCTGCTGTCTTTTCTTAAATATCTCCAAAATGTTTATGTGCTAGAGCCCATTTCAGTATTTTCGTGGGCTTCTATATTAGTAATAGGCATATGGATAGGTAAATACATTTTCCACAAATAACCTAGTAGATCTTGATCCTTTTGGTGTAAACTAAATTAAAGGGGTACAAATTTCAATAATTTAAGATGAAATGAAAGAAAATAAGTCTTTATTTCATTCTTTTATGGCATTTGCGATTTTCATCTAAGTATATGTCTACTATTAATCTCCTTCATTCTTGTTAAAATATCTGATTTTTATTTATTTTCTTTATATCCAAGTTTTCAGCAACGTGTAAAACCTAGATAGTACCAAAAAAAAAGAACATTTTTTGAGAAATGGTAAGAGTACAGCCTCATTTGTATTCAATTTTCCCTGAGTTTTATCTTAAGCCAATTGCCTGAACCTTGTAGCATCACAAAATAATGGTAAAAGCATTGATTAAGGAACCATGAGTCAGATAAGATAGTATGACATTCCACTTACTATTTTAAAATTAATCTTATGAGATTTTTACTAATTATAAATCTATTTATAGCAACTGTTCTAACTTCTCTGGTTTTGAGGAAAGAGGTAGTCAGCCTAAAAGAAGTTATTACAAGTGCAAGGACTGACGTTTTAACAGACTTGATGTTTGAGTGCCCTACATCAATGTGATTTCATGTAAGACTAAGCCTTTCCTAAATGTTCTCTACAGGCTTCACATAGAAAACATTGACCTAAGACTGAGAACTTATTCTGTATTTTCTTGGTTTGTAGGTGTTTTGGGTATCTTTTTGAATATACATATATATATATTACTGGGAAAATTAACTCATTTCTTGTGAATTTGTAAAAGAGCTTCCAGTTCATCAGCAATTATCTATTGTGCACCTTGCATGTGCCTGTCTTTGGGCCAGCACTGGACTTGACTCACAATGAATTAATCTAAGAAAGAAGTAAGATTGGGAAAATTTTGTTCTTCATTTGACTAAATGCTTAATTAGAATCTATAGCATTTCTTGGAATATACATTTTAACACCAAAAAGATATCCAAAGAAACATCCAAAAGAACAAGAAGCCTATTTTAGGAAGCATAATTTGGCTGCAAGTAGGAGAGATAAAGTGCCTAAAGGCAAGTCTATGTACAGATAGAAGAAAAACAACACTATATTATTGCTCTATCAATCCAAATGCAATATGCTGTGCCTTATTTTTATATTGATTCTGGCATTAACCACAATACACTTGAACCATTTTGAAAGACAATAATATAATTTATGCTGGCAATAGGCCAAATAAAAGCCGAAGATAAAAAGCAGTAGCCAGAACTGTTTACTTTTATCCGTGGAGGTTTTGTTAATCACAGAGCGGTAGACAATTCACAATGGAAAAAATACTCCCTTTTAGCAAGTGGCAAAAGCTGAAAATATCTAGAAAAAGCAAGAGGACACAGGAAGTGGTAACACAACCTCAATTAGTAAAGTTTAAAAGTGAGAGTGGAGATAAATTCTTCCAGGCAGTTCCTTCTTCAGCTTTGGGACACCTACAGCATGGCATGTGCACAGTCTTTGATACCTGCCTTTGGAAATCAAAGGCTTTTAAGAATGCTTTCCAAGGTAGTCGACAAGCATGGCTTAAGGGGTGAACTTCTCTCCAAGCTGAGACTTTGCTCTTGCTCCACTGGTTGCTATTCAGAGATCTAAATTCCGTATCCAAGTGACATTTAGAATTTTCTTAGTGACTCAGAGGTCATAATGATAATACTAACAAATACACATACTCATACATAGCCATGACTAACAACATCTCACTCCAAATATATCATTGTATAGTACTTATAACGTCTAAAAGAAACTACCAATCCCTTCCAAAACTCAACCCTGACAGACCTCTCAAGTGGCCTGCCTTTGTGAGAATGTGGCCTGCTGAGAGTAGTATAATTTCCCTAAAATTATCCTTACTAATTTAAGAAACATTGCTGGTCCCTAACGAAATTTTCAATTGTCTGTCCAAGTATAAGAAAAATAAGAACAATTATAGTAAGCTTTATTAAAATTATATTTATATAATATAATGAACAATCTTTTAATTTGAAATTGTCATTCCACTTTTTGTGTAAAAAAAGCTTTTCATTTAAAAAATAATGGTAAAAAATAGTTTATTTATTTATTTTATTTTATTATTTTTTTAGGCAAGGCAACCCTTGGTTGACCTCACAGATTGCAAGTTCCTTGTCAGCTTACAATTCTTTATTTTTTTATTTTTTATGCTTATAGCACCTGGTCTTCCTAGGTGGTCTCCCATCCAAGTACTAACCAGGCTCAACCCTGCTTAGCTTTCAAAATCAGACGGGATCGGGCTTATTCAGGATGACATGGCCATAGACAAAAATAGTGTTTTAAAATTGGTTTGCATTCTATGTCTTCATTTGGCAAAATTATGATGACTTAACTGATAATCTTGACAATTTTGATTTTACTTTTATAGTGAATATATTAAAAGCCAAAAAACTTTTAAGTGGTAGATCTAGTGACAAAAAGTTTAGCCTTCCAAGCTTACCAAATTAAACACCAGAAACAGTGTGCAAAGAGGGATGAACCTTATAAATTAAAGGAGTTGCATATATGTGTGCAAGAAAGTTTTGAAAAGTAAGCACTGCGAATTAAAACAGTGAGATGTTCATAAGGAAAATTAAAACATTTTCCTTATAAAAGGTGAAAATGAATAAAGATCATAACATTGGGTTTTAGAATGGGTGGGTGTAAGAACCAGACATTCTCACACCCCACTGACAGCAAAGGAAACTGATACAAATACATTAGACTTTTATTTGTTAATGGCTATCAAAAGACATATAGTTGTGTGTTAATTTCACACAAAATTTTACATGTAGGAATTTACTTCGAAAATAGTTCTGGATATATCCAGTGATTGAGCAACAAGGGAGTCCTCCTCAGAAGTGTTCATATCATTAAAAAAAAAAAAATTAGAAAATACTCCAGCGTACAAGAATAAAGAACTGCTTTAAAAAATTATGTAGGCCCTAAAATGAAATATTATCTAGCATTAATATGGTGCAAAACGTATGAAAATTTTGAAAGTTCTTTACAATGTACTGTTAAGTGAAAAAAAAAAAAGATCCAAAATACTGTGTATAGTATGATTTATGAATAGATAGAGCAACCCGAAAGTATATATAATACGATTAACAGCTAGGTGGTCAGATTAAGTTTTTCTTCCCCCCTGCCTTTTTTTTTTTTGATAAGTGTTACAGGTTGAATTGTGCTTCTCTAAAAAGATATGTTGATGTCTTAATCCCAAACAACTCAGAATGTGACTTTATTTGGCAACAAGGTCTTTACAGGTATAATTAGCTAAGATGACATTGTACTAGAATAGAGTGGACTCCTACTCCAATATGGCTGGTGCCCTTATAAGAAGACGATGTGAAGTCAGAGACACAAAGTAAAAACACCATGTGACAACAGAGGCAGAGGTTAGAGTGATGCAGCTATAAGCCAAGGAACATCAAGGATCAGCAGCCACCACCAGAAGCTAGGAAGAGGCAGGAAGGTTTCAACTCATTCTCAGAGGGAGCATGGCTTTGTTGACACCTTGATTTTGGACTTTGGCCTTCTAGAACTGTGAGAGAAGGTTTTTGTTGTTTTAAGCCACCCTTTGTCATAATTTATTTTGGCTGCCCTGGGAAACTAATGCAATGGCTAACACATTTGGAAAAGCACAAAAAACATAAATGCATAGTTCAAAGAATTAGTGAAAAGCAGGTACTTATAAGGCTATACTAGAAGCTGCCCTTATGACTCCTCCCAATCCCCACCTCTTATCTCTTTCCCTAAGGTGATGACTACCATGATTTCTAACTCTCTAGTTTCTTCTATGGATAATATGTTTGGAAGTGGAACCAAATAGTATGCATTCTTGTTTGTATAGCTTCTTTTAACCAATATTATGTTTCTAAAATTCAGCCACACATATACCACAATTTATGCATCCATTCGTCTTTGGATAAATGGATATTTGGCATCTTTTGTAGTTTAGTGCTGCTATAAATAATTCTGCTATAGACCTGCTCATGCATATCTTTTGGTTCACATGCACACTCATTTCTTTTTGGTTATTTAACACACGGCATGCATGTTTATAACTTTTGTAGACAATCACAACAACTTTCTAAAATATTTGTATCAATTTATGTACCTACCAGCCATGAGAATTTTTTAAAATAAATTTATTGGGGCAATATCGTTTATACCTGGTACTGATAGCCTTTTTGAATTTTTATCATTCTTGAGGGAGTGTAGTAGTGTCTTACTATATTTTAATTTGCATTTCCTTAATCACTAATCAATATTTTTTCATGTATTTACTACTTTGTGAGTGCTCAGTGGTAAAACTGCACTGAAAAAAAGTTTGCCAGAATAACTAATTTGACAATAAGAAACATATTAAATATAATGGTTATTAAAAAATAGTATCGTTGGTAACATATTAGTAAATAGTTTTAATAGTACTTAACTGAAATTAATAACATTTATTATGTATAAGAAAAATAAACATTTAGAATTGGGTGAGACTCATACTCTCTCATTCCTCTGTAAGAGTTAGCTTTATGAAGCACATTGCTTCAAGTTGTATAAAGCCCCATTGAAAATGGTTTAAAAAATCAGGATATTTATTGCTTAATATAATAACAATTTCAGAGCAGCATGTTTCCAGTGCTTATTAATTCAATGTTCAATGAACATTTTGAGACCACTTCTCTGGTGTTTCAGCTCTACAGGTAAATACCTAGGCAGAGTGATAGAGTGGTTCTCCATGGGTAGAAAGAGTAAGGAGGTCTTCTATGGATTTATGGGGAAAAATTGGTATAATATCACTGATTGTTTTCTCATGACTGATAAGCTCATTGATTTGTTTTTTGATAATATGCTTTGTATAGTTGAAAAACAAGGCCAATGCCCTGAACCAAATTTCACACATATGTTATATTAGCTGTGGGAAAAATACTCTAAATAATAGCCATCTTGAATTAATGCTCAGTTAAATGAAAATTCCAAGTTTAAATTCCAGATGTAACACTGAGCAAGTGTTTCTCAAGCCCAAGTGGGTTGTTATAGAAATCTTTAATCCAAAGATCACGTTTAAAATGTTATTTAACACTTTAATGTATGACACTGATTAATGCTATAGTCACACAGGGATGATCTTATTTCAAACTATATTCCTTAAAATGAGAGTTCAATTCAATATGAAAAAAATTCCAAGATGACAGAAAGAAAAGGCTTATTAAAATATTTTTGGTGATAGCTTTATGAAAATATATAAAAACAGACTTTTTAACATTTCTTTATGAAACGAAAAATAAAGCCTTTCCTTGTAAAGATTTTTGTACTAGAATTGCATTTTTAAAGTTCTCCCTGAACTCACGAATGTTAAATAACTATCACCTACACCAAGATTCTAAACTTGGCAGCCTCTGCAGACACATCCAAACAAACAAAAAAACAAACAGAAATAAAGGCCTCTCTCTCTCTCTCTCTCTCTCAATCTCTCCCCACCTCTCTTTCTCTCTCTCTCACACATACATGTCTCACTCCCTCAGGACACTGTCACTTTCCCCCAGAGACTGACTTGGCGGCTGTATCTCCCCTCTTTCTTCAGGCCGGCCCAGCAGATGCTTCATTCCTCTAACTTCATCTCTTGCATGTCTTAAATCTACTTATTTCTCTCCTTTTGGATATGTCACTCAACTCTTATCTCCTTAGGAACATTTTTTTTCCTTCCCTTTGTGATCCTTGGATTTTACTTGGGCTTCAAGATCTCCCACATTCCCTACTTAGAGGGAGAAGGAAGTATGGATGCCTCTGGTGCAAGTAGTAGCACTTCAGAGTCAGTACTGAAGGAAGAACTTTCCATGCCTTTCATTCCTGCCTTAGATGTTTTTTATTTCCCCTAGAAAGAAGAAGGAAACTTGATGTTGCTGCATTATCCACCCTGCTTCTGTCACTCAGTTACAGATGAAGACGTATTCAGTCAACTTGAGGATAAGCCATACTGTTAGTGAACGTTCCATTTGCAGCCCAGAAATGATCCACTCTAAACTAAATGTAGTCTGCTTCACAGACTACATTTTTTTAATTTTTATTTTTCAATTAGAATTGATATTCAAATTATTTTATATTAGTTTCAGGTATATAGCATAGTGGTTAGACATTTATATAATTTATGAAGCAATCCTTCCGATAAGTCTAGTACCCACCTGGCACTGTACATATTTATTACACTGTTATTGACTATATTCTCCAAGCTGTACTTTATATCTCTGTGACTATTTTCTAACCACAGTTTGTACTTTTTAATCCCTTTACCTTTTTTACCCAGCCCCTCAACATCCCTCCCATCTGGCAATCACCAGTTTGTTCTATGTATCTATGAGTCTGTTTTCGCTTTGTTCATTTCTTTTATTCTTTAGATTCCACATATAAATGAAATCATATGATATTTGTCTTTCTTTGTCTGACTTATTTCACTTAGCATAATACCCTCTAGGTCCATCCATGTTGTTGTAAATGGTAAGATTTCTTTTTTTTTATAGCTGAGTAATAGTCCATTGAATATATGTACCCCTTCTTCTTTATCCAATTGTCTACTGATGGGCATTTAGGTTGCTTCTATATCTTGGCTATTGTAAATAGCGCTGCAACGAACATAGAGGTGTAGATATCATTTCAAATTAGTGTTTTGATTTCCTTTGGATAAATACCCAGAAGTGGAATTTCTGGATCATAAAGTAGTTCTATTTTTAACTTACTCTAAACAGTTTTTCATAGTGGCTGTACAAATTTGCAAACCCAGCAACAGTGCACGAGGGTTCCCTTTTTTGCACATCCTCATCAACACTTGTGTTTTGATTTATTGCTAATAACCATGCTTCACATTCTTTCTATCTAGAATTTTAATTACATAGTCAAAAAATCAGCATTAAACCCATGAGAAGGAAAACTGATAATTTATGTTTGAGGAAGAAGACACTTAAATGTTTAAGCACTAAACTAAACACTCCATGTCCACCAGGAAATCTGGTGTACCAAACTCAAGACCAATACTATCATTACTCTTCTTTTATAGAGGAAGAAGAACATTGTAGAGAGTGTCTGCTTAACTTATGAAGTTACTTAAATAGTTGAACCAGGATTCAAATTATCTTCCACTTTTGGGGTCTGCCTCTAACATTTTTTAAGATTCAGGTCAAGAGTATCTATGGAGGTTCATATTCCATACTCTAGATATTTAACAAATCAAGCTAAGAAAATTTTAAATAAAATATCTTATATACTCTTAGCATTACAAATATTTCTTCATATAAAGCCCTAGAAGGTCAGGTTCAAATTTAGATTTCTGACTCCTTCATGTTCTCAAGAACAAACTCCACTTCTCTTCACAGTCCTGCCTCTGCCCTGCATAACAAGTGGGCACTGCAGCTATTACATCCATGTTGGTTCACTCACATCACAAATGACCACCTTTAGCCATCTCAGGATTCAAAGGAACTCACATCAGTGGTGTGACCCACGCAGGAAGGAAAGACTTGGAGAAGCGACCGACCGATACAGGTCTTGGAAACAGACTATTAAAGTAGAAAATTTGGCATCCAGGTATCTGGGGTATGGTCCAAAAAAAGGGAGGAGTTGGCTCCTATCTTAAGCTGTGACCACCTTGCCCAAGGGGAGCATTTCAGCCCATGGGGAACATCTAAGAGGATGAGAGTAGAGGCTTCTCAAACTTTAACTGCCTTCGGATCACAAAAGCCTGGTGCACAGATCAGGGGTCCCTGTTACTATGGGCGGTGATAGCTGCCAGATCCTAATGGCTACGCTTACAGCTCCACTGCTACCCTGCTGTCCAAAAACGTTGAGAAAAAAAATAATACAAAAAAGATAAACTCATTAGAGCTATAGAAGCATGGTCAGAAAAATGATATATATAGAAAAGTTTCCTGGGAAGGTCAAATAATGTCAATTTATGAAACTTTATTTCTTTCTGCAAAAGCAGCTAAGCCCAGTTTTCTCTGTAGAATACATTATTTTAATGCTTTATGTAAATCATTATTTGTTGGCACTAAACGACATGGAGTGAGTGTAAATATTGAAAATATTTTGCAGCTTTGCTCTAAGGAATTCCGGAGAAAATTTTGGCTTATCGGCTGGGTTCTGGCTCCAGCTCTATTGTCAGCAAGCCGCCCTGGGTAAGTCACTAAACCTCCCACACCATATTTTCCTTGTCTAGAAAAGCATGGTAACAGTAGAGTCTCTGCAGACATAGGACAATGAGATATGGATCAAATGTAAAAATATATAGAAAATATGTATTTTGGAAATCATACAGTGGTTTTACCTAAAAATCTATGTATATGTAAGATGAGAAAATTTAACACTAATGTGAAGAAAAACTTTTTTAAAATCTCATTTTAAGTATAAGTATCATGTAATATTTTAGGGCATTATTTACAGAACATTTCCAGTATTTAGAAACTAGGCAGTGGAAATGAGAACTTTTAGAAAATAATTTTTCTTGTAAAAATGATTATTGTTAGTTTCTGCCTTGCCTAATTTTATGCTAAATCTAAGATTAAATGACTAGGTAAAATTACAAGAGGCAAATTCACAATTGAATTACATGCAACTTCTAAATATAATTTAAAATAGCTTAAAAAAAATCTCCACCATTTAATAGTTAAACACCATATATGGGTGAGAGAACTGAAAATAATTTATCACATATAGGCCTAGAAATATATTTTAAGAGTCACCATCTAGGGTAGCGTACATTAAGAATTTGATTATACATTTTCCTAGTTTAAAGGCAGAAGGGAATAGTTTCTCTTTCGACCTAGTTAATCATTAATCAGAAGTTTCTGCTTAATAGTTTTACATTTAACAAATCATCCTTTCCTATTCTCTTGAAATTAATTTCCCAAAAAGAACAATGAAGCAGCTGCAGACTTCCTAAATAATTACTCCACATATGCACCTTCTCTATAAGTTTCCCAGGTATATCAATATATACTCTTTTCTTTAAAATAAAAAAACGTAAATAATTTTGTTGGAAATATTTTATATTTCATTCACTGAATCATGAGTACATAATTGGCCCTTAATAAATATATCTAATTCTTCCAAACCTCGAATCCTTGGTTTTGCTGCTCCAGTTTTACTAGGGCTGTAGAATCTTGCCCAAAGTCGTACATATAGGACAGCACTGCCAAGACTGTGACCACTAGCCAAAGGTGGTTATTGAGTACTTGCAATGTGGCTAGGGCAACCGAAGAACTGAATTTTTAATTATATTTAATATTAACTAACTTAAAATCAATTTAAAAATTGATAATTCAATTATTAGAAAACTGTTGAGTATGTTTGGAGCAATTTCAGTACATGAGTCTACTTTTTCACCTGTAAGTTTTATATAGTCTAAATAGAGATCAAGTATTTAGGTGAAAATTCAGCATCTGAATTGAAATTTTTTGTCATAAGTGTAAAACGTACACTGGATTCAAAGACTCGATACCAAAAAATTTATAAAATATTTCATTAATGATTTTTAATATTGGTTATATTTTGAACATATTAGAATAAAAATATCATTAAAAGTAATTTCACTCATTTTATTTTACTTAATTTGTTGTGACTACCAGAATATTTAAAATTACATATGTGATTCACATAGTATTTACTTTGGACAGCACTGGTGTGGAATATGGCTAACCTTAGAGTAAAATCTAGTCTGTCTGCCTGTCTGTCTCCCAAGTTGATTGTCCATCAAGATTAGGCTGATTCTCAGTGTATAAATTATTTGTATTAATCAGTTTTCTATGGGTTAAATAAAAACACTGAATATGATTAAATTGTAGGATAAACCAAGAACATTATTATAATATACATTTTTACGTCTGTGCTACTTTCAATGACACTCAGGTGTTTTAAGCTATATTGAGTGATCCAAAAGTGTTTGGTTTGGTGGTTCTTATATCTATTTCATTTTAAAATTTATCACTTTTTCTAATTTTTTCCCTTGTTCTCAGACTATGAATTTTCTCCCTTCTCCAGTCCCACTATAGACATATGTTTCCTTAGCAGGTTGTTCTTCTTTAATCTCATTACATATCTTTGGCATTTATTTTCTGTGGCCTAGGAAATTGACTAATGGGGTCTTTTAGCTTCAGGTATAAAGCATAAGTTATTTAGCATTTGCTAGCATGTGCTAGTATCCAGACCATTTATCCAAAAGATTCTCAGAAAAAAAGCAAAGATATAATGGCCTTTCAATGACTATTTCAGTTGTATTTCAGTTGCTTAGATAACTATTATTCTTTTTTTTTTTTTGCTTAACTTCCATTTCTGGAGTTGTTCTAAATGTTCCATTTGACTAAATAAGTAAATATAGTTGTTATCATTTCCATTTTTAATGTGACTCTGGCTCAAAAGTTAATGCATCTTAATTAATTCTATAGCCCCTGTTATCAACAAAAAATGGAAGAAGGAATCATACCAACAAAAATTCTGAAATATAGTATATTGAGTGAAAATATTCCATCTGCCAAATCATTTATTCCTGAATAAAAGTCCATTAGAGAACTTTCTTAAAAAGACTTTCAAGGGCTCAGCGTTATAAGTGACTTCAAAACACTAGCCAGGAGGATTTTGTTTTTCGTATATTTCTATTTTATAACAAGACTGCTGTTCATATTACAAAATGAATAAACATTAGATTATAGAGTATATGCCAAGATCCACTTAAAAAGTCTAATTCGTTGTTCTCACTTTGGTATTAGTATCAAGATTAAGACACCATTTACATTTGTTGATTACTTTTGTGATTTAAATATTTGTTTTGAATTCTTTGTATTATATTTGTTTATTTCATGCCAGAATATCCATGAATCATGACAGCAAAAATAAGTTAGAATTCCCACAAATTTATAGTTATGAGTTTAAAAAACCTTAGAGTAGATTATAAATAAAGATAAAATTTATTAATTTTTTTAAAAAAACTTATCTAAATCAACTTTAAAAAATTTTAGAGAACTTTCAAAAATGTAGTCAAATTTATTGCTTAAAAATTGGATTGTTAAAGTGCTTAATATAACAATAGAAGAATGAAAACACAATAGGTCCCCAAAGACAGCATTTAAAAGACTATTTGCTGGAATATTATTATGAAATTAAATAAATGGCAAGCTCAGTATCTGGTTTACTTCATGTTGCTTTGACAAATATTATTTTCAGTGAGCTCGTCACTGTTTGAGAACAGAGATTTGTGAAAGTGGGAATGTTCTTTTAAAGTGATGGAAAAACGGACATAAATGTCTTCCAAAATAGGAAAATGGGGTGAAGTAAAAACCTAGTTACCAGAAGAATAAATATTTGAAGGTATGCTTAGTAATTTTTATGTAATTCTGGAAACATTGGCAATTAAAATGTATGCGGGAGAATATCCCCTTGAGGGCAAAGCACAGAATCATGCTTGTCTTAATAAAGAATGCACCACCTTTGCAAAGGCCCAGGCATTACATTTTTGTCCTATTTATTTTTTGATCTTTTGTCAAGACATAAATTTCATTTTATCCCAAGTTGCCACCCCAATGTGCACATTGTTAAGAGAGAAGCAAGATTTGCTGGACCTTGAAGCATTTTGTATAGTTTATTACACTTCAAAATAACACTCTACCGAATTTACTGAGGTTATTCTCCAAAATCGACTGAATAAAAACTTAAGTCCTTTTTTAAAAAGAGAAATAGAAACTGAAAAGAGAACCCACAGAATGACAGTGTTGACCTGCCCAGCAGTTTGTGGCATCAGTTTGCCCCTCTAACAACAGCCTTAACCATGCTTCTTTCAGAATGGATCCGTTGTTGAAATTCAGTAAGAACTGAATTCTTATTCTTTTTGTTCTCTATCACAGTGTCTTCTGAATATAAATTTAACACTTTCAAGTTACCTGTGGCCTACACTTGGAAGAAATGGGGAATCGTTTTAAAAGCTGTATGTTTCAAGTGGCTTATAATGTTTTATAATTTATGGATTTCTTTAAGAATGTGAAGAAAACTAGGAAGCCCTTCTCTACTAAAAAATGACCATAAACACAAAATATTGCATATAATTTCAGAGGACTTATGGATGCATTGAAAAAGACTTCCCAATGATAGTAGATTTCAGGTTGAAAAATTCATGAGTTGTATTACTCTCATGAGTATACATTGCTAGTTCTCTAAATAATTCAATCATGTCTTTATTTTTAATTATATCACTAATAGGTATTTGAGAAGGATTTTTGAAAATCATGTTAAGCATAAATACACAGAAGGCAATAAACTCATATTAATTTAAGGATGATTCGTTTTGATTATTAATCTGAAAGCTAAAGAAACAGAGGCCAAGAGGGGTAACATCCAGACATGCGACATACCCACAACAAATTAGAAAATAAGGTTCATCAATAAATAAACCAAGAGAGATAAAGAAATAATGTCTATATAGATTACTCCTCATTTTTCCAACTTCTAGATATTGGAGTGCCCCAGGATACCCTGTTCACACTTCCTCTCTTATCCATCCATATTTAGGCCCTCAGTAATTGTATCCAGTTTCAATTTTAAATGCCACCTGGACATTTTGCACCTCATAAATTATTATCTGCTGTTCCTACCTCTCTTCTGAATTCCAGACTCATACAAGTATCTACTAGACTTATCCATACAGCTCCTCTCTGAAACCCAAATCTTATTTTTTTCTCTCAAACCCTCCTAAGGTTTTCTTCCATCTCAGGAAAAAAGCAGTTGCTAAAGCCAAGAGCCTTGATGTCTCATTACACGGCACCAGGAAAAACCTATAGGCTCTACTGACAAAATATATACAAACAGATGAGTCATCCCCGCCTTACAGAACTAGCAACCTGTGCAAATGACCATAACCTCTCGTCTGGACTGTGGCAGTGCAAACCTCTCTGCTGGCCTGGTGCTTGACCTTGACCCCTTATTTTTCATATAGTGGCCAGGAAAATATTTTCAAATCTTAAAAAGCTTGTTTTGTTGCTCAAAAGTCTTCATTGGTTTAATGTAAAATCGAAAGGCATTACAATGACTTACTCTGCTCTTAATGTTGGTTCTGCTTAGATCGCTCTTTCTCCAGATACTTGCATGACTTAACCCTTTCCTTCAAGTCTTGGATAAAATACAACTTTAAAAGCAAGTCCTTTCTCATAGCTCTATATAAAACAATATTTTTCTGCCTCATCCTTGCACTCTTTATCTTCTCTATCTTGCTTTAATTTTTGATCAGCATTTAATACTACATATCTTTTTACATGTTTGTTTACTGAGTTCCCCCCCAAAAAAGATATAAATGGAAACAGAATAGAGATTTAGGGTTGATTTTGTTTTGCTGGCTGCTTTCTCTTTAGTGCTTAGGACAATGCCTGATGCCTGGTGAATTATCAATAAATAGTTGTTTAATGATGGAGTGACTTTGGATTTGGTGTGGAGAACATAATTTAAGTGACTGAAAGCATAAGAAATGGGTTAGGAAGCTATCATGCTGATACAGGTGATGGATAATAGCAGCTTGGACAAGTGTGGCAGCAGGGAAGATGGGGTAATTGCCCATATTTAAGATTTACATATAAAGTAGAGCCAAATGTATTTTCTGGTAGATTAAATTTAGAAGTAGAAGGAAGAAAAGGAACCTCAGCAGATTCCTAGATTTATGACTAGAGTAAGTGTGTGGATGGTGATGCCATAAATTGAGATTGGAAATAACAGAGGAAGAAGATGTTATCAGGAGTTAGAGGGATCACAAGCCCTGTTTTGGATATTTTAGATGTCTATTAGATATCAAAGTGGGAATATCAAGGATGCATTTTGATGTGCAGGCCTTATTCTAGGAAGTGCTAAGGCCTAGAGATATCATTGTGTATAAATCCACACACAAAGATTCTAAAGCTGTGGCATTCAATGAGCATTTTGAAAAACTGAGTGTATCAAGAGGAAGAGAACCAAGAATGGGCTTGGGATAATCCAATATGTATAGACAGTGCAATGGAGTAAGAGGCAGCCAAAGAGATAAAGAAAGAGGGACCAGGGCAGTAGGAGGTGTTGTCACGAAAGTGAAGAGAAAAAAAATGGTTTCGAGAAGATGTAACTGTGTTAAATAGAGAAAATTAATCAGTGGATTTGATAGTGAGAAGATAATTGTCTGATAGCTTTTATTCGCCCTGCCCCCCCAAAAAATGAAGAGTGATCATTACTAAGATTTGAGAGTGAATAGAAGCAATTGGGGGGAAATAAAAAGATACTTTTCCTATTGCAGGAAATGGAAAGAAAATTTACTAGCAAAATATAAAATGTGTCCCTTCTTATTCTAGAAATCTATATTTATCTCATTTTCCAAGTAATTCTATAAACACTAAGTCATATAAAAGATGAACAGAGGTACAGAGAATTTTTAGGGCAGTGGAAAATAGTCCGTATGATATTATAATGATAGATACATATCATTATATATTTGTCCAAACCCGCAGACTGTATAACACCAAGGGTGAACCCTAAGGTAAACTATGGACTTTGAGTGATTACGACCTGTCAATGTAGATTCATCCTTCGTAAAAAATGTATCGTTCTGATGAGTGATGTTGATAATGGGGGAGGCCATGCTTGTGAGGTGGCAGGAGGGAGGTTTATGAAAAAATCTCTATACCTTCCTCTTAATTGCTTTACAAACCTAAAACTGCTCTAAAAATTAGTCTCTAAAAAAAGATTATGGGAGGTAATACTTGGAGGTGACTAGGAAACTTTATGATAGAGTAAAGATTTGAGAAGTCTTTTTGGTTTAGTTAACGTTTGGAAAAGAGGAGATGAGAGAAGCAGCTCCGCGGGATGGAAGCACAGGTGTATGCAAAAAGTCAGAGGTGGAAATGCACAAAGTGTCAATGACTGAGTCATCTGTTGAAATAACTAATGAACAAACATGAGAAATGTTTGTAAAGAAATACAAACTCTAAAACTTTCTTACTTGCATTACTGCAACCAATTGCGAACTATTTCTAACATTGCCCTACCAACTCAAAAGAATTACATCTCAAAGCAAATTCACTTTCCCTCCACAGATCAGCTTCTGTTACTTATATTCCCCTCATTTCTAGAAATAAGCCTACGATTTTTCCTGTCTCACAGGTTCAAAATGTGTGTGATCTTGGCTCTCTCCTTCACCTACCATAGGCAGCCTAGTTCAGACCCTCCTGCATCTAACTCCTTCTTCACTTCTCTGTCTTCAACCCAGTTCAGCCATTCATCATCTAAAGCCTACACCGCTGCAATAATCTTCTACATAATCTAAGATTTCTCAAGTGTCTCCCAGTTCAAGTTGTTCTTATTAGTACTCCTGAATCACAGCTTTAATCGTATTTTCCCCTCAAATTCAAAACATTCAATTATTCCTTATTACCTCCTAATTAGTGTTTAAACTCTTTGCCTTATATTTAAGGCACTTTGGAATTTAAAAGCAGTTTTTCTTTAAAGTTCAATTCTCCAATATTAATACAATGTATAGATTGTGTCTCTGTAAATTTGCCACATATATTCCTATTTCTATGCTTTTGCTTATGCTGTTCCTTTTAATTTGGTTGTATTCCCACCAAAATACACACACACACACACACACACACACACACACACACACACACCACACACACACACACACAATTTCTGTCTTTTGAAATCCTGCCCATTACATTAAATAGCGCCAATTTTTTAATGAAACTTTCCCTCATGGATACATTAAAAAATGTTCTGTTGCTTCTTTGAAATCAAGTAACATTATGGTTTTATTAGTCCCATGTTACTATAAATTTACAAGGAGAAAACACAGGCTTACACACATTCTCTGCCAGTTAATAATTATTTGACTATGAATAATTCATCTTATCTCTCTGAGACTCAGCTTGTATGTATATAAAATGTAAGGATTATATAAATTAGCAAAATATACTACAAAGTTTCTGCTCATGTAATCAATATTTGTTGAAGACCTGGATGAATCATTGTTAACACATAAAATGATATATTTCTGTATAGAAGACAAGACACTCAGAATTTGCTTATTATTTGGGAATCTGGAAAGCAATTTTAACAGATACAGTCTAGCACTTTAAATCTACAATGAGTAAGAACAGCAATAAAAGGCATATCATTATAACTCTAATAAATATTTAGTAAGCATCTACTATGTGCTAAGCTCTTTGTTAACGAATAGCTATTAGAAATGGAAACAGTACAAAACAACTGTACATCTAAAGATATTGTGTGACAACCAGAACATTGCTTAAAAAGTATTTTGGTAGAGCAAAAGCAAACATTCCACATCTTTGATATAAATATGACACCCAATACCCTGATTTAAAAATAAAAGGACCCAAGAATAAGTTATTTTGTCTTCATGACCTTAACGAATCCATCAGAGTGATTCCTTAATGGATTGACCAATTGGTTGTCAATGTGAAAACACAGCCTTGCATAGAACATAAAATCATTTGCCAAATCAACCAACTCAGAAAAAAACAAAATGAAACAACACTAGCAAAAAATTTCCAAATGGATGGGTGGAATTCCCACTTTTTAGTCTGTTGTTTTGGAACTACAGACACATGCTATACATGTATTTCAATATTTCGAACTATGTCTGTCTTCCATTTAGTTAGAGAATGCATTATAGAAGATATATTTTATTTTTCTGATGGAAATTTCTCTGACGTACTAAACAGAGAAAAAAAGGTTGCAGCAGATATAAGGATGACCAAAAACGTATAAAGACAGAAAAAGAAGTTGAAGGAAAAAGTATTTTGCTGTAAAGTTTGCCTAGTTGGGGTTCAGTGGGAACAGAGGAAAACAGCCAAGCGTATAAGTGTAAAGTGAATATGGAAAAAAGAGCTGGAGATGAGACTCAGGTTTACTGTGTAAGCTGAACAGGGATCACAGCCGAGTGCTGAGGGGAGGGAGGTGGTCAGATTTTTCAATAATGATTAAGTCTACTGGACAGCAGTAGATAAAAAGCCTAATTTATACTTCGAGGTTATCTTATTATCTCTTTTCCTAGCTTATTATCTAAAAAGTGCTACTTCTAAAGTTACAAGCTTTGCCTAATTTTTTTACACTGTTGTTGAAAACTTTACAAAAATATGTTTGGTTAAAAGCTTTATTGTAGTTAAGATCCAATTATTTAGATGGAAATAATCAAAGTAGAGACTAGGGAAGAGTGTAAGACAAACAGAACCTGAACTGACAATTTAATTCCAGAAACACTCATGAGGAGGGGCCAAAAAAGAGAGATTAAAAGAAATTAGATCTCCCTGTGAAAAGGTCTTTCTCTTTCAGCTAATAAAAATAGTCTTTCAAACAACCTTATTTAAGACTTGAGCTTCCAGGGCTGAGCAGTTTGCCTTTACATCATCTTAAATTCATTAACTTTATAAAATCCGGGGAATGGCATGCCAAAGAAGCAATTAGTTTATACTCCACTAAACAGAAGGTGGATGAGCTAATGCAGTCTCTGTCTGTCACTGGAAATGGACTTGGACCTAAAGATTGTTGTCGTTTTGTTTTGTTTTTCCCTAATAAACATTTTTTATTCTGAAAAAATATTATAAAAAGTGAAAATTTGTTATTTATCTTAAATCTACAGATTTGACATGTTACTTAAGGGCATTGAATTTGTTTCCTTGTTAAAACTAGCATAAATAGTGATTTCAAAATCTTAGGGAATTAGAATCTTTCTCTAGTCTACCAAATGAGTCTACTCAGGAGGACTGCAACTGAAAACCAATTTTATCTTGCTCATTTATTTATTTATTTATTTAATCTCTGACAGGTCTCTGCTAATACTTCTATAATTATAAGCACTATTGACAATGTCTGAAGATTTATAAAAAGTGATCTGGCACCACCCTACAGAATCCCCTTTCAAAACTACACTTTTGAAAACAAGTTGTGATTCCTTAATCAGGAGGTCCACTTAATTTAAGACAAACTAAAACTCTGGGCTCCCACATCTGTTCAGTCTAATTTACCAAGACATGTCTTAGAGCTCAACAATTGAGCACCGACCTCACTGGCCATGTGGCATGAGGACTGGGCACTCATGTTGTGGATCAACCATTGTTTCAGTCTGGGATTGATGGAACGGGCACTTGACAGACATGGCTTAAAGGAAGGCTTTGTGATATAAAAAAAAATATATATATATATATATATATATACATTTTAAAGCAAAACATTCATTTTGAGTATTAGTTCAATATATTGTAATACTTGGATGACTCTTAAATGAAAGCATGTGAGCAAAAAGCTATAAATTATGTTTCATACTTGCTTCTATGTCACTGCCAAAAAACACTTTGCAAACTGTTATCAGAATAGCCTACTCATTTTTTATGTTACTGTCTTTTCTCCCTATTCATCCATTCAAAACTTAGAATGGCTTCTTGTTTTCCATATTAAGATCAAATTCTACTGCTTTTTCACCGACTTTGATAATCCAACTCCAGCATCTGAGATCATGGATTCAGACTCCTACTTGCTGACTGCACTCCTGTTCCACCCAACTCCCTCACTTAGGTGACCTTGCTACTACTGTTCTTGACTCCTTTAAAGATCTAGGTTATTTGCTGTTTACCCATGGGATGAATACTCTTCTAGTTTTCCCTTCCTTAAATTTCATGGATTATCAATTCACGCACTCTCTTGACTTGTCATTTATGTTCCTGATGTATTTGTCTTTTATGGGATTCACAAGAAAAACACAAACTTGAGTCTATCCATTTCTCCCCCTTCTCCATACTTACACAGTATGGATGTCACTGTGAGTTGGGCTCATTTAAAATCCTTTTGCTACTCTTTCCTCCCTTTTCTGCCATTGTTAAGAAAAGGCAGATACTCAATTTCCTAGGTTCTCTTGTATCTATAAATTTCATGTGAGACAACTCTAGCCAGTAAGCCATAACAGGAAGTTTCAGCAAAAGCTTTGGCTTTCTTGCTTTAAACAAACTTGTATAAAACTAAAAAGTTTTCATACAGCAAAAGAAATCATCAACAAAACAAAAAGACAATCGACTAAATGGGAGAAGATATTCATTTATGATACATATGATAAGAGGTTAATATCCAAAATATATAAAGAACTCATACAACTCAACAACAGCAACAACAACAAAAAGACAATCTAATTTAAAAATGGGCAAAAGTCCTGAACAAATATTTCTCCAAAGAGGAAATACAGAAGGCCAACAGACATATGAAAAGATGCTTGAGGTCACTAATCATCAGAGAAATGCAAATTAAAAACACAATGAGATATCAGCTCACACCTGTCAGAATGGCTATCATCAATAAATCAAAGAATAACAAGTGTTGGCGAGGATGTGGAGAAAAGGGAACTCTCATATACTTTTGGTAGGATTGTTGGTACAGCCCCTATGGCAAACAATCTGGAGGTTTCTCAAAAAATGAAAAATGGATGTACCTTTTGACCCAGCAATTGTACTTGTGGATATTTATCCAAAGAAAACCAAAACAATAATTCATAAAGATCTATGCACTCCAATATTCATGGCAGCACAATTTACAATAGCCAAGAAATGGAAACAATCTAAATGCCCATCGACAGATGATTGGATAAAGAAGTTATGGTTCATGTAAATAATGAAATATTACTCAGCCATTAAAAAATGAAATCCTACCATATGCAATGACATGGATAGACCTAGAGGTTATTATGCTGAGTGAAATAAGTCAGAGAAAGATAAGTAGCATATGATTTCACTTACATGCAGAATCTAAGGAACAAAAAGAACAAACTAATCAAAAACAGACACAAATATAGAGGACAATCTGCTGATGGCCAGAGGGGAGGGGAATTGGGGGCTGGGAGAAAGGGGTGAAGGGTTAAAGAAATACAAATTAGTAATTGATAGATGGTCACAGGGGTGGGTAGCATGGCATAGGAAAGCAGTCAGCATTAATGTAATGGCGAGATGGAGAGCCAGAGGAGAGAAAGAGCACTTAGCAGGATCGTTTTATAAACTATATAAATATCTAACCAATGTACTGTATACTTGTCCTTCTCTTTCTTCTTCCTTTTTAAAATGCAAATGTTATGCCTGGGGTTGCAGCAGCTATCTTTTATTTTATTTTTAATTTTATGTATTTATTATCTATTTATTTATTTATTAAAATTATTGGAGTGACATTGGTTAATACAATCAAATAGGAGGGAAATTTAACTTCAGGTGCTGAACGCACAATGCAATACACATATGACATATTATTGAGCAGACATCTTTTCACCATGAACCGAGGGCCAAGGAGGTCACCAGACACCGTCCCTGACATCACTGGGAAGTTGCAACTGCTCCTGCAGCCACCACAAACAGAATCTTTAGTACATGAAGAAAAAAGAAACTACTATTTCTTAAAGCCATAATAATTTAGCTTTCTGTTATCTGAAGAAGAAAGTATTTAACTGATATTTAAGATCTGTTAAATAAACTATACGTAAATAAATAGTCACGAAATTATGGACTCTGACTTCACATGGGTGTTTAGCACTGCTCAGCAATCCTGATCCTTCTTTCTCTTCTCAGCATATTTTTCAGGTCTCCAGAGGGGTTATTTTAAACCTCCTCTATTCTATTAACCTTGTTAGTCAATAAATTTCCTTCTTAATTTATAGATAAAATAGAAGCTGTCAATCTTTTATTCCCTGTAGTCTACCTTCCATTGCCACTATTCCATCCTTCTCAGTTTCACCAACCACATTTCTTAACTCTTGTCTTATTTGACCTAGCAAGAGAATTCCATGAAGTTCCTCACGTCCTCCTTCCTCACATCACTTGAACTTCTGTCTTTAATCACAAAGTCTTTGTCCAGAATACTCCTCAATCTCCTCATCTGTTGGCATTTTCCAGAGTTCTGTTATATGCTCTTATTTTCTCACTCTTCCACCAAGAGTTTTTCTTTCCATCTATATCTGACTGCTTATTAGAAAATCCTATTTTGATGTCTCAGAGGCACTTCAAGTACAGCATGTCAAATCGTGACATCGTCTTTTTTGCCCCAAACCTCTTACTGTGTTCATTGTCTCAGTGAAAGACATCATTCTTTATTCCATTACTTATGCCAGAAATTTGGCTCCTTTCTTATTCCTTTACTTCCCTCAAACTTCGCATGGACTCCATCATCCAGTCTGGTCAGCTCTACCACCCAAATATCTCAGAGTTCTAAATACTTTTCTCTGAACTTACTAACATTTTTCTAGAGTAGGTCCTCATCATCTCTCTCTGCATTACTACAATTATCTCTTAATGGGGCATTCTGCCTTAGTCTGCTCATCTCTACCTCATTGTCCACCATCTACACAAAGTGATCTCCCCAAAATAGAGTTTGATATTAGCTCTCCCCTGCTCACAAGTTAAATGACTCCTAGTGGTTACTTCTTAATAGAGCTGGTAAATTAAAAGTGTGATCTGTTACCTGCTAACTTCTCTAGCCTCTTCCCTTGCTTTCCCACTGACACCTGCTGCCCTAATCTCCCTAAACTTCACTTAGGTAGTCACCTATGTTATGCTTTCTTCAGGCATTCATACATGGCATTCGTTTTATATGGAAATCATCCCCTCTCCCCACATGCTCATACTAATATTCACCAGGACTTCCATCTGACCTCTTCCCAGAATCCCATGCTAAACTCTAAATAAGCTTCAGTTGTTCTTTTGGCCACCATATTAACTCTATTTCTTTTTGTTTGGAAGAATAAGTGTAAGAGTTCTATGTGAGACTATTTAACTTTAGAGTTTTGGAACTCTATAATGTGAAATGAAAAATACTTTCAACATCTAGAGGGATGTTTGATTTAGGTGATATTTTTGGTTACTTTATAGCAAAGAAAGCTATTCTTACCCAAATCTACAATTTTGCAATAACTGTAAATAAATAATAAAAAATCTTTGGATATATTTTATTATTTTAAAATAATTATTTTTGACAAATTTTAGTTGCTACATAATAATATTCATCACCCCACACGTGATGTAAAAGATCCAACATTCATGTTTGAGTACTGGAAGAGTGAGAGAGGAAGTATCTGTACAAACTTACGGGTAATAAATCTGGAGTCTACCATTCCTGCCAGCCCCCATCCCCAGCTCTAACCCCCAGCTCTAGCCTCCAGATTTAAAACATTGAAAGAGATTCTATATAACTATATCTTTATCTGTCTCTACCTCTATTTATCTATCATCTATCTATCTATCTATCTATCTATCTATCTATCTATCTATCATCTATCTATTTATCGATCATTTATCTATCTAACTATATCTATATATTGGCAAGCCTGATCCTTTATCTTTTGCATTTTCATGTTTTTGAACTTAGGAAGAAAGGAGGTTAAGAAGTAAGAGATAATACACAATATATCAAAAATGTTAGTCACTTTCAAAATGAGAAATTTCTAACTGTGCTGGAGTAATAATAAAATGATACGACATCATTTAAGCCAGAATGTTTGAAGCCTTGGATACTGTGCTTTATGGATTCACCTGTATTTTATTATCTCCTGCTTGAGGCTCAGCCCTATAGAATCCTCCATTATACTCTTCATTAAAATCTATCACTAAGACCTTGAAATGGAGCACCCTTGCTATGCTTTTAAACGAATACATTAAATATGTTCAATGACCCAAAGAAAGGGTTTAAGAATGTCTAGAATAGAATGAAATTAATCTTTCACTTACATAGTGTCATTTTCACTTTGTATGTGTTATTTCACTTATCTTGGCACCACGTCTATGAATTTAGTGTTACTATACCCATTTTCACAGGAAGTCCATGAAATTGAGAGATTAATTTTGTACGTGTAAGGTCTCAAAATTTAGGAATTCACATGGGTTTTCTGATTCTAAATCCCATTTTCCATAGCATGAAAACATGTTATGTGCAAGGTACATTCACATATTTTATCTTAATTAATTTTAAAAGAATATTCACTCCCCCCCCCATTAAAAGTCTCCCATTGCATCCTTCTAGGTGGAATTATGCAAATCAGAAAGAGCTAAAACCCTTTAATTAGCTATGCATAATTGTAGTAGAAAACACTTTATTTTAACGCTCATCTTCTAGATGCTTTACATATACTCGTTCATTTAATTAATCATCCCGACAATGCTGGAAAGTCTGTCACTAGAGCCCATGTAGAGAATCACTGTATAGTGCTACCACACCAGGTAAAAAAGGAATAAGAGATTTAGCTAGAGAGAATCAAAGGATTTGGTTTCTCCACTAAACAATAATGAGGAAGCATCCCCTGTTTGGCAAAGGGACTGAGATACTAGAGAGAAAAGACAGCAAATGGAAAGTAGGGACAAAGGGGTGCCCATCTTTGATTAGAACACCCCCCAACACACAATAAACTCTGGTGAGGAAACTACTGTCCTGAGGAAGGTTTGTGATTCTATAGTTCAAATAAGTCGAACAATAGCTTATATAGTTCAAATAAATTGATTTTCAAGAATTTTCTGAATCAAACAGTGAAGCTATTTAGTACTATTTCCTAGAACAAATGGTAAAGTTATGTTGAAACAGGTGACATCAGTCCTGATAATTAAGCTGTATGAATATTGGTGGTCTCAGTTCTCATAAACAAGTCAGACTGATATAAAAAGCAAATTAGGGACATAGTCTTTTGGCCTGAGGTGAGGCAGGAACATGTGTGCACACGCACATACTAACAATGGAAAGAAATATCATCCGATGGGTGCCCAAGACTATTTGGGGGCCTTTCATTCATTGTGCCTAATCTGCATGTGTCTTATTTACACAGGAATCTGCTTTGTGTCAAATGAGGGTGGTTAGGTGGTTATAGTTCTTCTCTTAAAAGCTTACCCTCCAAAAAGACCCCCAGAATAACCTGTGGTTACACGAAGCTATGTTTATTAGCCTATTTCAGTAAAGAAGAACACCATCTAGACAGAATCTAGTCTGTGTGTCAAAGGAGAAGGACATAAATGGGTAATTATAGGACTTGGAGACTGAGAATCGGATAGTTTAAGGAGGGTCTTTCAAATGCAAAGATATAATTGAGATAGTGTAAATTCATCATCCAAGAGTTTAGAATTGGTGGACATAATGAGATGAGAGTCTTCAAGTGAGTTTTGATAAGTAACAGTTATGAAACAAGAAGTGAAAACACTTTTTGTCTCTAAAATCTTCATTAAAAATAAAAGCTACACTGTTGGTAAGTGGTTTGGAAATTTAGAGATTCTGGACAATACAACAAACCAAGTCTGCGTACTCATGAGGGAAGTGCTGAGAGAGTGTCAGCCCTCAAAGACAATTTCACGTTTTATTGTAGACATGATTCTTTTCATATTACAGTTGCAGAGAGTGAGCTAGTAACTTCCCAACGGTCACACATCTTCAAGTCCAGAGTAGATTCCTTGGTAATGTTTCCATAAAGATATACTTTTCTTCCTCTCTACAAGAATAGTGACTAAGGGAAACATTTCTTTTCTAATTCTGGAAGCTGAAGATTGAGTTGACAATAATGACACAATTTCTTCGTAGCAATACCACACACTGAAGCTTTCTGCCCTGTTTGAAGAAAATGCTTTTTAAGTGTTTTCAGCAGCAAATTTAAGATCATTGATTTAAGAGAGTCTTTTTTTTTTTTTAATCTTACTCTCTTCTTGAATATCCTGTTTCATACAATCGCTTTGGGGAAAAAAATTACCAATACATTGTGGATATAGCAATGTTGCAAAAGAGTAATTAAATTCGATTTCATGATAACAAAAGCTGAATTTCCATCTATATTTCCCTTCATTATGTACCAGTTAACTGCTCATCTATTTTACTATTAATTTGACTACTCGAAAGTTCTCAATAATTTGTACATAAAATTCACGGCTTTCATCATCAATTATTATAGATTTCATTCTTGCAATAATATTTATATATATATATATATATATATATATATATATATATATATATATATATATATATCACTTGACTGGTACAATTCCAATATATAAAACACATTACAAGCTACATATAGGATGCATACCTAAATTTGAAAGTATGTGGTCTGATATTAATGATAAATCTGCTTGACATGCCTTGTTCTTTGTTCCTGAGATTAAAATTGATAGCAATCTAAAAGATCTCACAATCGTTAATCATGCAGAATAAGTTAAAAAAAAATGACACTTAAATTGGCATTCAGCTTATCAGTTCTAAATGTCAAGCCAAAGGCAAATAGTAGGTTTTCACCACTTCACAAGGCTAAGTCAAATTCTCATATAGACCAAATCATTATTCTTATACTGTTTTTATTTTGAAGAGTTCACATAAAAATAAAAATTCAAAGATTGAAACAAAACAGCATTGTTCCTAAACAGTTTTATAAAGTTAAAATTGAAATACAATGAAAAGAACATACTTAAGTGTACAATTTGATATGGTTTGACATAGGCATATGCCCATGAAAACATCACCTAAAGCCTCCTGTCCCTCATACTAATTCCTACCTCCTGCTCCTCTCCACCTTACCACCATCCTTCCCTGGTCCCCACACAACCGCTAATCTTCCTTTTGTCATTATATTTTACATTGCATTTCCCAGAATTTTACATTAATTGAATCATAAAATATGTACTTTTTGTGACCTAGGTATAATTAGTTTGAAATAAATTTATGTTATAGCGTGTAACAGTAGTTCATTCTTTTGCATTGCTAAGAAGTAATCTATTGTGTGGAGATATAACTGTGGGTTATATCCAGGTTTGGTTATTAAAATGAACTGCTATAAACATTCATGAGCAATTCTTGGAGAAATACAGACTTTCCTTTCTCTTGAGTAAATATTTCAGAACAGAATTTCTGAATCATATGACAGCTTTATGTATCATCGTCAAACTATTTTTACCAATACGTTGTACCATGTCACATGCCCACCGGCAGTGGAAGAGTATCGATTGTTGTTTGAAAAATACCATTTCTGGCAGCTATAAGACTCAGGACATGTTTTCTTACTTGCTTTCAGCCAGGAATTTCTCAGCTCTTAGAAAATGCCACTAGGTCTTTCTCACATGACCCCCTGTGTTACAACACAGCAGCCTACCTCCTCAAGGCCAGCAGTACAATCTTTCTCATGCTTTGAATCTCTGACTAAAGCTGAGCATGGTCCATTTTAAGGGCCACCTGATCAGAATGAGTTGAAACCTTCCTGCCTCTTCCTAGCTTCAGGTCCACCCAGGTAATCTCACTTATGTTACTTCAAAGTTGTCTGATTTGCAACCTTAATTAAATCTGTGATATCCCTTCACTGGTATCATATAATGCAGCCTAATCATAGGACTAAAGTCAGTCATATTTTTCACTGTATCCCAGAAAGTGATAAATTACTAGAAATAAAAGTTAATCCTTTGAGAAGATTAGCAAAATTGATAAAATTCCAGTCAGATTATTCAGGAAAAAGGAAGCAAGATACAAAATTATAGATATTAAGAATTAGAGATGATGTCATTGCAGAGTCTACATTTTATATAGTCCATATATAATAAGGGGCTATTATGAAAAATAGGTCTAGCTTTTTTATCCAATCTGACAAATTCTAATTTGGTTTTTAGTATATATTTAGTGTGATTTATATTTTACGTGATTGCTATTGTTAAGTTTAAATCAATCACCTTGCTATTTTTTTCTACTTTTCTATCTTTATTCCTTTATCCCATTTTTATTGTCTTTTGTATTAATTAAATATATTTTATGATATCATTTTATCTCCTGTGTTGTTATTTTAGGAGTTGTTTTAGGGTTTATAGTATACATCTATAACTTAACATAGCCTTCATTCATGAGCTATTATATTATTTTACATTTAGCCTAAAAATTTTACACTAATATTTTCTCTTCTAACTTTTGTTCTATTGTTGACATTGGTTTTAATTTTACCTATTTTAGAAAACATATACTATGCTGTTATTATTTTTATTTAGATATTCAATTATCTTTTTAAAAAAATAAAAAATGAGAAAAATCTTATCTCTTTACTGACATAATTATCAGTTCTGGTGTTCTTTACTCATTTGTATACATCTTTTTAAATTATTTTTATAGGGGAGACATTGATTAATAAAATTATATAGGTTTCGATAATATCATTTTCTTTTTGCTTGATTTCCAAAGTTTCTTGTAATGTGGATTTGTTGATTATTAATTCTTTCAACTTGTGCACATTTAAAAAATATTTAATCTTACTTTCTGAAAGATATTATTGCTGGGTATACAGTATTTTAGGTTGACAGATTTTCTTATGATACTCTAAAGATGATGCTCCACTGTCCTCTTGGTTGCATTGGTCCCTTCGAGAAATTTGTTGTCAATTTTATCTTTGACTCTAAGGTGACTTTTTTCTCTTGTTACTTTTAATTTTTTTATCATTGTTTTTGAGCAATTTGATTATGATCTCTCTTAATTAATTTTCTTTGCATTTCTTTTACTAAGAGTTTATCGAGGAATAATTGACAAATATAAATGTATATATTTAAAGTAACAATGTGATAATTTGATATCCATTGTAAAATAGTTACCAAGATCAAGATAATGAACACATCTATCACCTTACACAGTTAACTCTCTTGTGTGTGTGTGTATGATGAGAAAATCTACTCTCTAAATTTCAAGTACACACACTGTATTGATTACAGAGTCACCATGCTGTATTGTATGCAAGATCCTCGAAATTTATTCATCTTATAACTAAAAGTTTGTACCCATTGGCCTACATCTCCCCATTTCCCAGAGCTGCTCGCCTTCGGGAACAACCATATTCCTCTCTGTTTTTATGAAATCATACATTATTTTTCATTCTTTGTCTGGGTTATTTCATTTAGCATAATGCCTTCCAGGTTAATCCATGGCATCATATATGGCAATATTTCTTTTTTTTTTTTAAATGGATGAGTAATGTTCCATTGTATATATACCACATTTTATCCATTCATTTGCTGACAGACACTTAGGTTGTTTCCATATCTCGGCTATTGTGAATAATGTGGAAATGAACATGGAAGTGCAGATATCTCTTGGAGATACTGATTTGATTTCTTTTGGTTATATACAGAAGTGTGATTGTTGGATCTTATGGTATTTTTATTTTTAATTTTTTAAGCACTTCGATACTGTTTTCCATACTTGAGTTTTATTGATATTCTTGGTATATGAGTTTATAGTTTTATCAAAGTGGGAAATTTTCAACGATTACTTCCTCAAATGGTTTTCTGCCTTATCCCCTTCTCTTCTTCAGGAATTCCAATCACATGTATCTTTGAAACTGTCTCACAGCTTACTAATCCTGTGGTAATTTTTTTTAATTCTCTTTCTCTGCATATTCCTTTTGGGTAATTTCTATTGTTATGTCTTCAAGCTTACTAATCTTTTCTTCTGAAAAGTTCAATTTGTCTTAATCCTCTCTAGTGTAATTTTTCATGTCAACATTATGGATTGTTTTATATCTTCCATTTCTCTACTTAACTTTCTTTTTTGTTAACAGAATACAAATATGACAACTTTCATATTCTTGTATTAATTATAACATCTCTGTCTCTTCTGAGTCAATTTTGATAAATTGATTCTTCTCATGTTTAACACTTTTGTGATTTTATCTTACTGGGGACGACATATTTATAATCTTATAAATGTATTGTGTTTTGTTATGGGACACAGTTATGTTACTTGGAAACTGATCCTTTCAGATTTTTGATTTAAAGTTTTTTAGAGGGAACCTAAACTAAATTACTCCAATAAGTCCAAAACTAAATTACTCATTCTATGGAGGCAAAGCCCTTTTGTGTACTTTACCTAGTACCCCACAAATCTTGAGGTTTTTCAGTGTGGATGATAGAATGATCATTATTCCAATCCTTAATTTAGTTCTTTTAATGACTCCTTCCCCAGCCTTGGGAAGTTTCCTCACATGCAGGACACCCTGATCAGTATTCTGTTGAATACTCAAGGTAGACCCTCCACGGTTTCCAGAGTTCTTTATCTGCTTAGTTCTCTACTCTCTAGTGCTCTGTCTGGAAACTCGAGCTGCCTTGGTTTCCATGAACTCTTAGCTTGGTCTCCATGAACTCTTAGCTTGGTCTCCTCAACTTAGGGACTCCACAGCATTTTGCCTGAGTTTCCCCTTCTTGCACTGCAGCTGGAAACTCAATCACAGAAGTAAACCAAGTTAATTGCAATAATCACCTTGCTTGTTTTCTGTCAGTCAGAGATCACCGTCTTTTATCCGATGTCCAGTGTCTCGCAAAGCATTATTTCATACACTTTATTCATTTAAGCGCTATTTGGGGCAGGAGGGAAAATTCAATACTTGCTACTGTTTCTTGACCAGAAGTGGAAATCCCAGATTTATTTGTATTATTATTTTTAGTGACATTAATATTTTAGTAAGAGTAAGCTAGGCAAAATTAGGCCATCATCAACTATTTTCTCAAATATGAAAAGTAGTACATTATGTTTAGTTTTAGTTATTGTAGTTTTCATATCTACAGATTGCATCTGAAAGGAATATATATAAATCTTATATCCCCATTATCATATATATACTCTGTATACTCTAACTCCCTGGGAAAACTTCTGGGAAAAGAAATAATTGGTAGGATACAATTCAATTATTCTTGAATCCTGGACATCACTGTTTACTACCATCAAAATCCATCTCACAAACTTTACATTAATCTTTTGCCTGGAGGCCAAAGGCCCTGATAGCACTTGACTCAGAAAAAAAAGTTTAATTTTTATTTTTTTAGGACATAAAAATGTGATCTTGTCAATACATATTAATAATCAAATAATGATTTCAGCTAAATTACTGTTTTATTTCATTTTACTCCAGATATTTTCTATTTCCCTTAAAAATAACTTATTGGTTATTGTTTTCTGTTAAAACTAAAGATTTACCATTAAAAATTTAATACTAAAGATTTAGCATTAAATATAATATTTTTGAATTAAAATTTGGAATCCCTTCAACAAAGGAAAATTTTACTTATTGAACTAATTTTGTCTAGTGTGAATAGGACTATGAAGACTAGGTGACTGAGAAAGTTTAATCTAATTAGAACTGAATTTGAAAAAAAATTATTGATAGAAGAATACATATTGATAGAAGAAAGAATAAGCAGGGAATGATTAATCAATTTCATGAATCTCTCATTTGCTGTATATCTTAAGATAAATAGATTGCTTATTAGTTTTGTTTTAGCCATGCTAAGCAAATTGCTCACCGTTAAGAAGACATATTTTAGGAAAAAAGGGAATACTGTCAATGTTGAAATGGCTAACAATGTTCTTTTGTAGTTGTTAATAAGAATAATGTTTTGGATATATATATTCACAAGTATATATGACTTAAACATTATGTGTTTATATATTTGTGCATATATGGCAGGTGACCACCGTAGAGATTACACAGAACATATTCTGCTCCTTCGTATACATATGCAATTTATGTTTAGCTCATGTAGATTTTCCGTTTACTTCAAATATTAAAAATATTACTCAGCCTAAAGAAGAGATGAAATACTGCCATTTGCAACAACATGGATGGACCTTGAGATAATCATGCTAAGTGAAACAAGCCATAAAAAGTTAAAAATTATATGATATCACTTATATGTGGGATATAAACCTAAAAGCAACAAATGAACAGGACAAACAAAATATGACTCATAGACATGGACTATAGACTAGCGGTTACAAGAGAGTAGGGGGAGGGTTGAAGGAGGAGGAGACAGGGTAAAGGTGGTCAAACATGTAGTGATAGAAAGAAATCTAAGTATGGGAGGTGAACAAACAGTGTAAATATATGTATGCCTTACCATTAAAATGTACAGCTAAAACTTATTGGCTTTCATTAACCAATGTCATCATAAAACACTAATTAATTAATTTAAAAATGTAGGGCTTTTTCATAATAAAATATCAAATAAGGATAAGTTATGACTATTAAGTTTTAATTTAATAATCTTGAATGAAAATTTCCTTTAAAATGTTTTTCATCTCAAGCTACCTTTTAGCTTCACTGCATCAGGAAAAAAAATGACAACAAACGAATAAAGCAAAACAAGGGGCAGAAAAAAGTCCAATCCAAGAGAACTGAGCTCAGATGTCAAGCCTGTTAGGGCAGGGGTCGCACAGCAGGAAGTGAGCAGTGGGCAAGCAAGAGAAGCTTCCTCTGTATTTGTAGCCTCTCCCAAAAGCATCAACACCTCAGCTCCACCTCAGATCATCAGGCATTAGATTCTCATAGGAGCACAAACCCTACTGTGACCTGCACATGTGAGAGATCTAGGTCGCGTGCTCCTATTAGAATCTAATGCCTGATGATCTGGGGTGGAGCTGAGGTGGTGATATGAGCCCTGGGGAGTGGCTACAAATACAGAATAACATTAACAAAGAGGTTTGACTAAACAGAGACCATAATAAATCAGTTGCTTGCAGACTCATATCAAACCCCTATCAGGAAGTGGCAAGTGACAAGCTGTATTTGGTGGCAGGCTTTATAGTGACAAGTGAGTTATGTACTTCAGTTGTACAGCTGCATATGGTGGTAGGCTTTAAGTCAGAATCTGACACTTATTTTAGTCCATGTGTGGGCCGCCCATTATTTTATTTACCACTTCCTACCATGCCTCTTTCCCCACTGCACATTTGTCTCAGTAACAGTTTTGGTAAGCCCACAAGCTAACCTTAGCAAAATGAGTAAAAAACAAACATCACTGGAGAGCTTCTTTGAAAAGCAGGAATGACCCAACGATGAGACAGCAGAAGACTCTAAGACTGCCAACAAAAAGAAAGGTGCATTTAAAAGAAAATAACCAAGAGTCCTACTTTAATACGAGTTCACTGCAACAGGTGATTCACATTCTCCAAGCCCACTTTGTATAATAGGTGGCGACCAGCCACCTATTATACAAGCCATGAAACCTTCAAAACTACTTCTCCACAAGGAGACCAAGCACCCTGCATAAAAAGAAGAACCTTTGGAGTTTTTCAAAAGAGAAAAATGTAAACACGAAGAATAGAAGCAATTATTTGAAGGCCACAACTTCATCAAATACATCTGCACTGAAAGCATTATTCTTAGTGTCTAACTGCATTGCTAAAGCTAAGAAGCCCTTTACTATGGGTGAAGAGTTGATCCTGCTCGCTGCTAAGGACATTTGTTGTGAACTTTTAGGAGAGGCTGCAGTTGCAAAGGTGGCACGTGTTCCTCTTTTGGCTAGAACCACAACTAGATGAATTGATAAAATACAATTGTTAGAGAGGACTAATGTGTCCCTGTGGAATGTAATCCAGGCTGAAGAGTCTATGATGTTGACAAGACATAATACTTGTTTTTGTGCAATATATTTTTCAGGAGGATGTGCATGAGGATATGTTATGAGCACTTTTGTTGCCAACAACACCACAGATGCAGAACTATTCAAGTCTTTGAATGCTTACGTGTCAGGAAAACTGAAATGGTCATTTTTGTGTCGATATATGCATGGATGGAGCGGCTGCCATGACTGAATGGCTTTCTGATTTCACTACTCGGGTCCAAGAGGTCGCTTCTGAATGTGAGTCTACACACTGTATCATCCATAGAGAAATGCTGGCTAGCCAAAAAATGTCACCTGAACTTAACAACGTTTTGCAGGATGTGATTAAAATGATCAACCATTTTAAAGTACATGCATTAACTCACATCTGTTCACGCAGCTCTGTGAGGAGTTGGGTGCAGAGCACATACGTCCTGTCTTATACACAGATGTGAGAGGGCTTTCTAAAGATAGATCACTGGCCAGAGTTTTTGAGTTATGAGAGCAGCTCCACAGGTTTCTTTTAGAAAAAGTCACCACTGGCAGCACATTTCAGTGACACAGAATGGGTCGCAAACTTGCTTACTTGTGTGGCATAGTCAACCTGCTTAACCAAATCAATCTGTCACTTCAGGGGAGAACAACAACTGTGTTCAAGTCGGCAGATAAAGTGGCTGCATTCAAAGCCAAACTGGAATTATGGGGATGACGAGTGAGCATTGGGATTTTTGAGAAGTTTTGAACATTAGCAGAGATTTTGAAAGAGACTGAGCAATGGCCTTCTTTCTCCCGGCTGGTGCATAATCACCTGTCTCAGCTTTCAAAAGAGCTTGAGCATTACCTCCCAACCACAAAAGACCCTGAATTGGGAAGGAATGGATCTGCGACCCATTTGCGAATAAGCCAAGCAAATCGACTTTGTTCGTGCTAGAAGATGATCAACTGCTTGAGATGGCAAATGACGATGACCTTAAAAGTATACTAGAGACAACTTTAAATTTCCATACATTCTGGATTCAAGACAAGGCTGAATATCCTGAGATTGCCACAAAAGCACTGAAAAGCCTGCTTCCGTTTCTAACATCCTATCTTTGCGAAGCAGGGTTTTCTACAGTGACAGCAACCAAAATGAGATTATGGAGTAGACTGGACATAAGCAACACTCTTCGGGTGTCACTGTCTCCCATCACTCTCAGATGCAACAATCTAGTTGCAGGAAAACAAGCTTAGGGATCCCACTGATTCTACATTATGATGAGTTGTATAATTATTTCATTATTTATTACAATGTAATAATAATAGACATAATATTAGTGCACAATAAATGTAATGCACTTGAATTATCCCCAAATCATCCCTCCCCACTCCATGCCCCCCGGTCCATGGAAAAATTATCTTCCATGAAACCAGTCCCTAATGCCAGAAAGGTTGGGGACCACTGCGTTACGGGGATCAAAAATAGAACTGGAGACTAACTTGTATCACAATAAAATCATATGCAAATACACTAAATTCAAGGAAGAGTGGATGAGAAGGCAGAAGAGGGCAAGAAGCTTATCTTACACAGTTAAGCTTAAAGAAGGTATAGCCTGCTCGTGCTCCCGTGACAGGTGTTCTCATGCTGCTCGCTGCCCTGGCTTGTACTGATCTTAAACATAGATGTTTAAAACTAGCAGATCTATAGTAAGAAACTAGACTAAATGCTATCATTATTAAGTGCGCATCATATATTTTATCTCATCAATCCTCACAACTACATCTTGAGAGAGGTGCCATTATCCCCACTTTACATATGAGGAAACTGAGTCTGAAAGTGACTAATTGACTCACCAGGTTTACCCAGATGAAAGTAGCAATTTAGAATTCAATCCCTGGCCAGCTTACTTTCAAAACTTTCTCTTATGCTCAAATACAGAGCAATGCCGAGAAAGGTACTGCAGGCATTTTAAATTTTCTGTGATTTCTATCTTTACATTTCCTAAATATAACAAAGTAATTGATAGTGATTGAAAGTGATATGAGTCAAGTTCTCCAAAGAAGGAGAATGAAGGAACTGGCTCACGTGACTGAGGGCTGAAATTTGTAGGGAAAGGTGATAGGCTGGAAACTCAAGCAAGAGTTAATGTTGCAGTATTGAAGCAGGTTTGTTTGTTTGTTTGTTTGTTTTTGTCCCCAGGAAACCTCAGTTTCTGCTCTCAAGGCTTTCAACTGATTGCATGAGGCCCACCCTAATTATCTAGAGTCAACTCCTTTACTTGAAACCACCTGAATGTAGATGTTAACCACATGGACAAAATACTTTCATAGCAACACCTATATTAGTGCTTGATTAAATCACTGAGTGCTACAGCCTAGCCAAGTTAACCCATAAGTCCAACTATCACATTAATGTAGCATAATGTTTCTCAAAGTACATGTTAAGACATTCCTGGGAGTATATAAGGAAGCTTTTTAGGGGATTGCGAGCCACCAAATCAAAGAACTGATGGTTATTAATGACAATATTTTCTTTTGTAAAATCTCTTTGCAGATACACTAATGTCTTCTACTTTGCCCTCTTGCATTGTTTCACTCTCATGAACATTTGACTTCCATTCTCTTTTTATATCAGATCTGATACCCTCATAAACAGCCATCTAGCTCACTCTTTTCTGCTCTCTAGAGTGATACACTAAGATTTTCCTCGCATTCTGTGAACGAAAACTAACAGGATATGTCACAACATCCTTTCTCCATGATATAAAATTCCATTGTTGAATTTTCACTGTATTAGAACTTGTTAATATTCCTCTAATTATAATTGGATTACTTGCACAAGTCAATGTTGTTTTCAAAAAGAGAGAAGTATCTTTTTAATATTGAAAATATAGTCCTCAATGGAAATCTCATGTGTGAAGTGTAATAGTCCATATCCTCTACAGGAAGAGGGACCAAGTTTACATACCCCATTTCCTGACAGTATGAATTTTTCTATATTGATTTTCTGGTGCTCTTCTTGAAGTTTAATTGGCCAAACACTAATACTACTGCTAAATGTCAAAAGTATCTGGAAATAAAACGTTCTCAGAAAATATGTATATTTTTTATTTCCTTCCCATTTCTCTTTGTACATTTTTAACCTATTATTCATACTTATAGAAAGAGCACTAACTCTATTAATGAAGCAAACATTGCTAACTGATATTATTTCTTCATTATGTCTTCAATTGATTCGGACTTAGTAAACATTGAGAGCCTCAGAAGAATGAGGCCAGCAGCCAAGATACACTTAGAAAATTGTCAATCTTAAAAGCAGAAATAATAAATTTGTCTTATCATCTCTTTGAATTGATGGATAAGAAAAACATGTCTTTAAGGTTATCACTCTGGTATTATGTTAAGTAGTTCTCTCACTGACCCTAGTTTAGATGTTTTCCAAACATGCGCCCTTGAGCCCATTCTCTTCAACCATTTTTTTTAGCCAAACAGTTAAAATATTTAGGCTTTCCTTCTAAATAATTTCTTCCATTGTTTAACTTTTTATTGTTCTATTTTTTTAGTTTATTCTCAGCTTTTCACATCACCAGTGATCTTCCATTACGTGTTGGTCATGATATCCTGCATATCCTCTGAGTGTCCAGTGAGGTAAGGCAATTAGAAATTGTCTCTGGCATAGCCTCTTCTAAATAATTGTAACATTGTGGTGAAATCATTTCAAAATTAATGATTGTAATTTGCTTATTACATCTTATAGACCTAAACTGGATTTTTCTTTTTTAATGATATCATACTCTTATTGGGGTGTGGGGATAAGAAGATAAATAAATCATCTAATGAGAATATAATTTTGCAGAGGTCATTCCTCTGTGAAAAAACAAGAAAAAGATATTTATAGCCCACCTAGTTTGTCCCAGGCATTAACTGATTTTCATTCTTAAGACACTCACAGTTGGTATTACAGGTCTAAAATCCTTTATATGAAATCTTTTGAGCTAAATATGTATCAGAATTCAGAAATTAAAATTTAGGGTCTGAGGTATCTCCCTGCGATGATCGTTAATACTTTCTCAGCGAAAAGTATAAATACATACACAGGATGAAATAAGTAAAGGCTATAAACAACCTCATGTCAGTTCCAGTCAGGGGCGCAGGCAATGAGTACAGGTCATGCCAGGTTTTGCGCCAAATAAGAAGAAAAAAATTATTGGTTTTCGGGTTTCAGAACTGTAAATAAGGGATAGTGAACTTGTATTAACCCAATATTAGGAGGAGGAACTTGACATCTACAGTGGTTAATACAAGTCAGGGATACAAATTTAAACCCAGACCTGCCTTGATCTGAGACCTTTTTGTTGCTGCTGTTATTAAACTTAAATTAAGGATTTATGCATATATATTCTTTAAAAATAATTAGAGAATTGGGTTCACCAAGGGACTCTAAAAATAAAATCTTTAAAGATTATGCAATATCGAATCAGTATTTTAAATACTTTTGAACAGTTTTCCATTGTGATCACCACTCACAAAACCATGGGGAAGGTTATTTTTCCATGTTTTAGAATTTAACTTATATTCAATCAAAGGAAAGCTCCTATACTTCCCTTAGCTTATCTAATTTTAAATTAACTTAAGTTGCTACCAAGAGGTTGCTTTGACACTGAAAGTTTGATACCAGATTAGATTTGTAGGACCGAAGAAGCTATTATTTTCATGGTGATCCACACAGGCTGTTAATTAATTATGGTTTATGTTCATATCTATTCTTATCCTACAAAGGACTCACTTTCTCAAGCCTACAATAGGATATAAGCTATTAACAGGTATTAACTGGATACCCTTGGCTGGTGACAGTGCAGTGTTGCCGGGGAAGAAGAGCTAGCAAAAGTACTGCAAATACTCGTGGATGCTACTCAGCCAGAACGTTGACTAGTGTTTTTAGAAAAACATGATGTTATCCTGAATACCAGATGCTGCG
Organism: Pteropus medius; assembly: GCF_902729225.1. Classification (NCBI taxonomy): domain Eukaryota; kingdom Metazoa; phylum Chordata; class Mammalia; order Chiroptera; family Pteropodidae; genus Pteropus; species Pteropus medius. The sequence continues at coordinate 20,834,709 of NW_024349519.1, read as the reverse complement.
TGCTAAAACTTTTGGACCAAGTAATCCTTTTTTTGGAAGGCCAAATATAGTCCCCGTGTGTTGCAATCAGCCAAAATTTTCTACACTTACCACACTACCCTTAGGTGAACTTCCCATGATTATACCACAAAAAAGAAACGTAGAGTAATTCTAGTGGAATGCTTTAAACTGGAAATAAGTGGCATATTAGGACTGTTTTCAATGAAAGCTTAGGTGCAATTCATGCCATAAGTTCTAAAAAAATGGGTTCTTAAAAATCACTAAAATTTTTATTCCTTTGCTGCCATCCTCAGTTAATGAGAAGCCACAATATAAGATAATCGTTCAGAACAAAATTTTACACTATAGTCAAATTAATTGAAGATTTGCTAAGAAACTTTTATTTCATCCATAAATTTGATATAATAATTGTAAGAACAATTTTTAATCAACCGTATTTAGGTCTTCACTAACAAATTTTGGTCACTCAAAGAATAAAGCTGTTAAGAGTGTAACATTGTGACCAATATTCAGAAAAGTAGAGCCATTATACGTTTTAAAAGATGTCAAGTATATCTTGTCTATTTTCCTTTTTTTATAGTATTACAATTAGAAACTATGCCAAGTTAACCTAAAACTGAATTTTTCTGAGAGAACTATTAACTAAAAGAAAGTAAAGCTATCAATAATTTAGATTTTACTTTTGATTTTTTTTGAGCCATTTGTTGTGTTGGCCTAAAATTATAACACCTTGGTATATTAAGCATAAAAAAATCCCACAATGGGTTTGAAATGAAAATAAACAGTCCTATACTTATATTGATGATCAAGCTTCTAAAATGATATCATTCCTGGAATTCAGTGGAATTTTTTTAATGTGTTGGCAAAACTACTTTAGTCACAAATCATTGGACACATTCTCTATATAAACAATGTAATGGAATCCATACTTCTCTTAGCAAAATTTTCCTTTGACTACTCTTCTAATAACTGGAACGCTTTTATCACTAGTGTTTTCAAACAATACCTAATATTCTCCAAATAGTTGTTTAGTATCTCTAATCTAATGTGTTCATGGTCATTTATGAATACTTATATATAAATACTTATAGTCTATTTAGAAACTTTTCTCACTAAGTGTTAATAATAATTCCATTTATAATATCACAAAATTAGTGTTCATTGGGAAATTATTTCATTAGTTTTAGATATGTACACCCTTCACACTGCTCATATTTATAGCTGAGATAGAAAATAATTATACTGTCCATTATGATACTCACTCAGGTATGGGAAAAAAATATACCCAGAAAAGATATGAAAATAAACAAAGAAATTGGAAAATAACAATTTGTCCTTTTTTTCTGGTTAAAGATAAAAATAAATAGAACTGAATCAAATAAAAACACACTAACCATACTAGCATTTTATTTCCTTTTAATCATGACATACAGCTGGCTAGCCAAGAAAAGGGAGATGAGATGGACATACAGTAAAATATTTTCAAAGTAGATTGATATAAAGATTTGTTATTGCCTTTCATTTAATGGTATCTTTAAATACAAGAACAGTTAGAAAAATAAGAGACTAGATGGGAGACCTTAAGTAGGAAGGAGGAGTTGGCTCCTTATTAATACCATCCCAGTGGTTGTGACATGTTTACACATATTCTTCCAAAGCATGTAAAAATTCTTAATATGACTTTGCCCTCTATTTTTATTCTGATTTATTCTTTACTGAAACAGTAGTATTAAAACCTCAAATATCAGAGATCCAAGGACTAGACTAGAGAATAGCCAAGCACCGTAAATTAGCAATAGTTTTGGAATAACAAGCAGAATAGTTGTGTATTAGGGTTCTCCAAAAGAAACAGAACCAATAGGATCTATAGAGAGAGCTATGTACAGGACATCATAGAAATTGGCTATTGTGGTTGTGGAAGCTGGGAAGTCTGTTCTGCAACTGGAGAACCAGGAAAGCCCTTTATAATTCAGTGTGAGTCTAAAGGCTCAAAAACCAGGAGATCCTATGACCAAGGCATTAGAAAATAAATTTTCCAGCTCAAAGAGAGAGCCCATTTTTCCTTCTTCTGCCTTTTGTTCTACTGGGGTCCTCAATGAATTGGATGATGTCCACCCACATTGGTGAAGACAGGTTTTTACTCAGTCTATTGATTCAAATGCTAATCTCTTCTGGAAACACTCTCACAGACACATCCAGAAGTAATGTTTTACCAGCTGTCTGGGCATCCCTTAGTCTAGTCAAGTTGACACATAAAATTAATCATCACAAGCTGTAAGAAAAAAAATTGGTTGTAGTTCTCTATTTGAAAGACCTGTCAGTTACTGCAGAGAGAATTGTTAGAGGAATTCGGGGATACTGTTTGGGTATTTCTGTCGTGGCAGTTACCAGGGAACCAGTACCTAGTCCTTGGGCTTGCAAGGTGAGAACTTGATTACCTGAGTTACTCTGGTTCAAATAGGAAGTGTGATTAAGCACTGGACAACTTATTTACACTATTAAAAAGAAACAGAAGATATAGAAGACGGAAGGTCAATTTATAATTTTCCAGGAGAAATTTATAGAGGTAATAGTTCTACTTGACCAATCACATATCAGAATATCTTTTCCCTAATCAATGATTCTCTACAGTCTTAAATTCATTTATTCAATTTTGTTATCATGATAAACTTACTTAAGGTTGAACAACAACACATTTTAATTCTTTATCAAAGGTTGAAACCCTTGAAATCAATCAAACTTTTTCATTCATAGGATTCACCAAACTCAAATTACTCTTTCAAGCTTCACTGATTACATTGCTTAGGGTATAAGCTTGTTTAGTAAGATGTCTGACACAATCGTCTATGTTCAATTTAAATGATTTCTACCTTGGGCCTTCTCCTGCAGTGTAATTTGAATAAGATAAATAGATGTTTGCCATAATGCCACTGTGCATAGCAAATGAATATAATCTGATGTGTCATTCTCAAATGTGACAGAGTGAAAAGAGCAATGAGCTTTGAATCAGAAGCACTGCATGTCTAGGCTGTTCCTGCCACTCACTGAGTGTCAGATATGGAACAAATTACTCACAAAATCCGTTTCTTGAGCTAAGCATTGTAGAGTTATATATGATATATCTTACATATTTGTTTTGAGGATCAAGTCATGTGAGACAATTGTATACAAATGCTTTTTAAAATATAATTGCTGTGTCAACAAAACGTACTGTAATAAAATATCCAAGGAGAGCTTGATCTAAACACCTAAAGACTCTAGCCATCTTCTAGAGCCAACTTTTTCTGGATGCTCTTAGTCCCTCCTGAAAATGGTAATAGGAGATGCAGATCTGCTAATCAGACAAGATGCTGTCAGCTGTGCTCTTCAATGAGAAGTCACCTCATCAGAGCATGAGAGCAAGAAATTAGAGGTTCCCTTTTAATAATAAAATAGGGAGAATGGAAAAACTAGAAAATTTCAATTTTCTTGATGATAACTTATGAGTACTGTGTTAGTTTGCTAGAGCTGCCATAAACAAAATACCACCGACTGGGTGGCTTAAACAATGGAAATATATTTTCTTGCAGTTCCATAGGCTGGAAGTCCAAGCTCAAGGTGATAGTAGGTTTTTTCTCTTGAGACCTCTCTCCTCGCCCTGTCTTGAAGATGGCTACCTTCTCACTATCTTCACGTAATCTTTTCTTTGCACATTTGCATCCTGGTGTCTCTTGCTCTTTATGTAATGACCTCGTCATATTAAATTAGACCAATATGATCTTATGACCTCATTTAAACTTAATTACTTCTGTAAAGGTAATTAAGATACTTCAGATACAGTCACATTGGGAATTAGAGCTTCATAATGTGAATTTTGTGGGGATACAATTCAGTTCATAATGAGGACCTAGTCAAATGCAGTGGAAACAAGAATAAAAAGAAGTAAAATTCTCAAGACATTTTTGATCGAAATAATAGCATTATTTGATCAACTGAATGTGGAAAGCAGGAAGAATGAGAAAGGAGTTCTTAAGGCTCCCCTGGAATTTGGTATATGCCAGGAACATTGCAATGTGCTGGAGATACAGAAGAAACTTAAAGGACACAGCTCCTGCATTCAAAGAACAGAGGCTAATTCTGAAGAAGCAAAATTAAATCTTATATTCTATAACTACCTAAGTTAGTTAGCTTCATACTTAAGCTTCAAAACCACACAAATTCAAAGATTTATCTTTGAGAGAATATAGGCATTGGGATTTGTCAGACCTAGTTTTGAATCATGAATTTATAATTCACCAGCTTTGTAATCTTGAAGCAGTTAATATTTCTGAACCTCAGTTTCTCCATCTGTGACACATGACTAATAACATCTGCCTTACAAGGCTAATAAAAGAATGAAATGAAATGGTGTATATAAGGTGTATAGCACATTGCCAGGTCTGCAGTAGGCATTCAATATTGTTAATGAAAAAGTTTGCCAATTTACTAAAAAAAAATCATTTTTTTTTCTTATGGCGGAGGGAAGATAAAGAGACAGGAAGTACAGGTGTGATAGACTAGAATAAAAGATTTAAGGTGAACAAAAAAAATCAAAAGAACTTTACTTTTTTCATAATTATGATTAGAATAAGTCCTTTACAACCTCTCAGATTTATATGAGGCCCAGAGAGCACAAACATGATTTAGCACAGTGGTTCCTAACATTTTTTAGCATGAAGATTCCTTTTCAACATCAAAAAATAATAATAATAATAATAATAATAGTCCAGACAGTATGGTATTAATTTTATCTTTAGTAATTATTGCTTAAGAAAAAAGTAATGATACAAATTTACTTTAAATCTGATAAAATTCAAAAAATAAATTTGTATTTTATATATCACATTTAAAAATACTTATAAAGTGTCATTGTGATATGCATTTAATTTACAGATATATATGTGTGAGTGTCAACCTGTTTGAAATAACTCTATAGAACTCTGAAGGTCCACAGCCCATAAGTTTGGATCCACTGGCCATTTCTGCATTAGATCACAAATGTAGAAATCAGCAAATTTCTGCTCCTAACTAAATGAACTTGATTAAGTAATTTATTTAACCTCTTAGAGCCTCCACTGAAATATCATTGATATTACCTGCTGTACCTTTATCACTAAGCAATTGTGAACTGCAAATGAGATCCAGTATTAAAATGTTCACAAATACAGGTCCAGTTTTCTTTCGTTACTATTTTGGGAGTAACGGAAGCTATGAAAAAGGAAAGTGTGAAATGTGAAATTATAGTAGTAGTAGTGGTTGTAGTAGTAGCTGTAGTAGTAATGTTCCAGGGAGGGGATGAAGTTATTTTTCTACATTCCAGTTCTCTATATGATCTACACCCTGAGTACCATAGGTGATAGCTCCAAAATCATATGTTCTTCCGTTAACAAACAGAAAAAATCTTAAATTAGTGAAAAATTTGTATCATACTACATGACATTTTTTACTAGAGGTAAATACATAATAATATTGTTTAAAATAAGTTCAATATAGACTTTCTTAACTTCTCATAGAAAAATAACCCATAATTGTTTCTAGAGCAAGATTATCTGATTAATGTGGAGGCACTGCCAATACTGCTCATTTGGTAGCATCAGGAAAACAATCAAACATTCAGTGATGGATGACAGAAACAAATTTAGAATGAATTAGTAAATGTATTTGAAATGAGAGTTCTACTTGCATACACACCACACATAAACTAATGACCAGAAAGTAGATCATGTCTTTCCAAGGAATTGAAGATTATAGAGAAAGATTTGTTCAGGAGTTTGATGAAAAGCCATATTATACCCTAAGCAAAATAATTTATATTTTGGCTAAAAGTATTCTCCAAGGGGAAACAAAAATCAATGCTCAGTAAGATGTAGCCTGGCAAAACTTTCCAATAATGAAGACTATTAGAAAGTGTGTGCTTTTCAAATAAAAGATCTAATGCAGCTACAGAAGTTTCAAAACTGTCTACAGGAAGAGCCATAAAATTAAAAGACTATAAACTATTAGACACCTTAAAACAGAATAGAAAGAAGAAGAGACAGCCTGGCTGACCCCAAGGAGAGATAAGACCAGAGAAGGAATCCTAGTAGGAGAGCAAAACTGGGGAAATGAGTGAGGGGGAGGCAATAATAAAACTGCAGGGGAAGAGGAAAGAGAAGACTGCATACATGCAAAACTCTCACTATCTTTCTTTGCTCTGTCCAAAGCTCAAGTGGACACATCCAAGTAAATTTTATATCTGATTTGCCTTCTTTTCAGCTTGATATTATGTTTTGCTTATGTGTTACCAAAAGTTATCTTCTCAATCAATCCAGAGAGTTTTATATTCTAAAGATTTCCTCAGTATTTTCCCCAGAGACACATTTCCAGACAGCCTGTTTCTAATTAGCTGGAATAAACAGGAGTGTGTTTACAGCACAGCATTAGACTTAAAAGAATTCCCCTTTCCTAGACAAGATGGTCAGGGAATTAGCAGTGCTGTAACTTAAAGGAGTGAATTTTCTGTGCTCAACTGTGCCATGACAGAATCTCGGTTCATTAAGATAATCTTTAAAAAGCAAATTGCATAACTCTTTGTGACACAAAGAAAGTTTCATTTTGAACACAATTTTAAACCGTTCTAACATATGAAAATTATTCATGCCAAACATATAATATGTAGCGATTATAAAATGGTTCACTTCTCTTCAGCAAATGCTGACTGCTAATTGTGGGAAACAGAGAGAATAAGAAGATGTCTAAGATCGTCTCAAATAGTTTACTGTCTAGTAACTAATTCAAATTACTGTACAAACAAAACCCTTAGAAATCACTCTTTTCATACTTTAGGAGTGCTCAGAAAACAAAGTTAAAGTCAATTACAAATTGAGTTCAATTACTAATTGAAAAAGTTTTAGTTAAATCAATTACAAATAATAAGGATTTATCAGTGGAAGTCAATACCATTATTAAAGGAAGTAACTGAGAATGTTTATAAATATGTTGATGAAAGAGAATATTTTTACATACTTTTACCATTGTAAAATACTTCTCAAATGTCTTGGCTAGCAAAATCGACAATCAAAAGCAAGGGGAAATCCACTCACATTTATGCAATCACACTATATTATCTGACCTACATTCCCTTCATGAGTAATTCCACTACCATGATGGTCCCAGGCTACCAAGACCATAAATGCTGTGAAACTGAGAAATTCGGACAAAAGACAGTGTAGATAATTTACGTGCAAATAATCACAAATTTATTTTTGATTTTTAATGGTATTTAATGAGGAACCAGTAGAATACAATTTAGAATAACATATATAGATCTTGCTTTCTCTGAGTTTACACATGTTTACTGTTAACATTCCTATAACCGCAGTAGGAAGTGTAGAATATCAGAAACCAATATGCAATGCAGTTCCTTTAAATAAAAACATATACAGAATTTTTTTAAATACATTTTTATTACTATGTTTAATATCAAACAAAAGTCTAGTCCCCAGATGTTTTCAGCAAAAATCTGGGATTCCCTCCTTCAAGTATTAAGAGAGAATATTAAACTACTTCTAAAAGGGAATATTTAATTTAAAAATATTATTTATTTCCCAAACAGCTCATTAATTGCTTAAGACTACATATTCATACATTTAACTTTGTTATTCTTATTACTAAATATAAACTGAATTTTTAATCAAACAGATATTTGTCTTTATAAATAATTTTAAGAGGAATTTATATTTATGTTACTTTTTTCTTGTTAACAAAAAGTAAGTCCAAGTTCAAATATTATAAAATATCATCTGTTCTTTAATGTCTCAATAAATTTCCTTGTGGGATCCAAAATACACATCCTTTTTGAGAGAATGGCAGGTGGAGTAAAAGAAACCACTATGGCCTTTTGGTGTAAAAAGTGAAGTTTACAGCTATGGTGACTAGAATATTTTACACTAATTTTATAATCATTTCTTTTTCTAATGATTGAGAAAAATATATTATGAATTTACACTATTATTAGAATTCTACTTCAAATAGTGACAACTGTCTCTCACTATAGAAAAAAATGCAGAATTTTTTGGCATATGAGAGGGTGTAAAGAGAATAGAGAAATAAAATGAGAAAGGAAAGGCAAATAGAGGAATTCGTCCCATTAGCAAGGAGCTAAAGCAGAGTCAGCTCAGCAAACATGAGATCTGAGGATCTGGACGTCACCTAGGATAAAGTGCTCAGAGTACTGCTGTGAATACTGTGGCACAGTATCTATTGGCTAAAATTCACGTGACCATTGATTTGGAATGTAGCTTTTGAGCATAGCCAACTAGAGGATGACAGGATCCCATCAATATTGCAAAAAGAAGGTGTTTGGGAGAAGGCACAGGCACATGCATTTTATGAACGTTTGTCAGATGGAGTGCTTTAATCAGAAGATGGAAAAAATTTCTCACTAAAAGAGAGAAACCTTGAGGAAGTTACAGTATATACATAACTAGTCTGGCAGCTATGACAAAGAGCAGCTTACATGGATCCCATGTTAGTAGTTCATTATTTCCCCTGCACTTAATCACCAATAAGGTCACTATTTTACAGTAATTTACTGAGGATTATTCAAATGTACTTCATCTTCACAATATAGCTCACACTGATTCAAAGCAAAACACGAAACTCTCACTTCCTTGAATTTTAGCAGAATGATGTTTGGAAAAGCAGTTTGTTTCTCAAAAGTTATTAGTAGAATCTAAATGGAAACTATTCAGAGGAGGAAGCTATGGGGGCCTTGGACCTAGAAAAGAGATGGAAAGCCTGAAATGAAGGTCTTTCTTCTAAGTAGAATAGTTTTTTAAAAATTGATATAAAATTCACATAACTTAAATTCACCATATGAACCATTTTAAAGTGTACCATTTCAGTGGTTTATAGTGTAATCAAAATGTTGTGCAACCATCATCACTATCAAATTCCAGATAATTTCTAGCATCTCCAAAAGAAACCACATACATGTTAAGCCATAATTCCCTTTTCCTTCTTCCCCTAGCCCCTGGCAGCTACTTTCTGTCTCTTGGGATTTGCCTATTGTCTGGATGTCTCTATCTCTGGATGTGGTTATTTTGAATCTTTCATATAAACAAAATCTAAGGATATGTGGCCTTTTGTGTCTAGTTTCTTTCACTTACACAAATAAAAGTCTTCAAGGTTCATCCATGTTGTAGCATGTATCGGTAATTCATTCCTTTGTACAGCTAAATATATCCTATAATAATATAGATAAACTACACTTTTTTTTTTTAATCCATTCATCACTTAATGAACATTTGAGTTGTTTATACCTTTTGGCTGTTGTGAATAGTGTTGCTATAAATATTCATATACAAGTATTTGCTTAAATACATGATTTCAGTTCTTCTGAGTATATACCTAGGCATGAAATTGCTGGGTTACATGGTAACTCTATGTTTAACTTTTTGAGGAACTGCCAAACTGTTTCCCACAGTGGAAGCATTATTTCACGTTCCCACCAGCAAAGTATGAGGGTTTCAATCTCTCCACATCCTAACCGATACTTATTATTTTTTGTTTTTTGATTACACCCATCTTGTTGGGTGTGAAATGGTAGCTCACTGTGGTTTTGATTTGCATTTCCCTAATGACTAATGATTAGAGCATCTTTTCATGTGATATTGGCCATTTGCAGAACTTCCTAGGAGAAGTATCTGTTGAAGCTTTTTGCTTATTTTATAGTTAGGTTGTTTGCCTTTTTGTTGGTGAGTTGTAAGAGTTCTTTATGTATTCTAAATACTACACCCTTAGAAGGTATATAATTTGAAAATATTTACTCCCATCATAAGGGTAGTCATCTCGCTTTCTTAATAATGTACTTTGATGCCCAAAGTGTTTAATTTTAATAAAGTGGTTTATTCACTTTTTCTTTTATCGCATGAGCTTTCAGTGTTATATTTATGTAACCAATGCATAATCTAAGGCCAGAAAGATTTGAAGCTATGTTTTCTTGTAAGAATTTTAAAGTTTTAGCTAATACATTTAGGTCTTTGATCCATTTTGTGTTAATTTTTGTATAGTGTGAGGTAAAGAGCCAATTTCATTCTTTTACATATGGATACGCAATTGTCTCTGCACCATTTTTTAATAGTTCTCTCCTCATTGGATGATTTTGGTGCTGCAATTTTGACAGAGAGTCTATAGATAAATTTGAGTATTGCCATCTTAATAACATTGTCTTTAATCCATAAAAATAGACATTTCTATTTTTAAAATCTTTTTAATCTCTTTCCATTATACTTTGTAATTTTCAGTGTACACGTCTATAATTCCTCATTTAAATTTACTCCTAAGAATTTTATTCTTTTTAGTGCTATTATAAATGTAATGTTTTCTTAATTTCATTTTTGGATTGTTTATTGCTAATATGTAGTATATAGAAATACGATTACATTTTGTTTATTGAGTTTGTATCCTACAACCTTGCTGAACTCTTTTCTTAGCTGTGTGTGTGTGTGTGTGTGTGTGTGTATTCTTTAGTTTTCTATGCATGCAATTATGTCATATAGGAATAGAAATAGTTTTACTTCTTTTCAATCTGGATGCCTTTTATTTCTTTTTCACATTCTTTAAATTCAAGAGATAAATAACACGTGGGCATGATGTACAATTCTAATATGCTGCTGAATTCAGTTTGCTAGCATTTTGTTGAAGATTTTTGCAAATATTATCATAAGGGTTATTAGGAGTCATTGTTTTATCTTGTGATGTCTGGCTTTGGTATCCTTCCTGAATTTAATAATTTGCATAATCTCTCTTTTTTTCTTGGTAGTCAAGCTAAGGTTTGTCAATTTTGTTAATCTTTTCAAAGAACCAACTTTCGATTTTATTGATTTCCTTTACTTTTTCTATTCACTATTTCCCTTATCTCCACTCCAATTTTTCTTTTTTATTTCTTTCTTTCTGCCGCTTTGAGGTTTAGTTTGTTTCTCTTTTTCTAGTCTCTTAAGGTAGATGATTAAGTTATTGACTTAGGATCTTTCTTCTCTTATGGCATAGGTGTTTATAGTGATAGATTTTCTACTGAGCATGGCTTTTGTTGCATCCCATAAGTTTGGTAAATTGCGGTTTCTCTTCCATGCATCTCAAAGTTTTTAAATATCTCTTGTGGTTTCCTCTTTGACCCTTGATTGTTTAGAAATGTGTTGTTAAATTTCCACATATTTATGAATTTTCCAAATTTCCTCCTGTAATTGATTTTTAATTTCATTTCATTGTGGTCAGAGGACGTACTTTTCATGATTAAAATTATTTTAGATTTACTGAAACTTTTTGGTGGTTTAAATTGTGGTTTATTCTAGAGAATATTCCATGTGCATGTGAGAAGGATGTGTACTCTGCTTTTAGTGATAGAGCATTCTATCAATGTCTGATGAATTTTATTTGTGTATAGTTGTTCAAGCTTCTATTTCTTTGCTGATCTTCTCTCTAGTTGTTCTATCCATTATTTAAAGTGGAGAATTGAAGTCTCTGACTATTGTTATTAGACTATTTCTCCCTTCATTACATCAGTTTTTGTTTTTGGATTTGGAGCTCTGTTAGGTGAATAAACAATTATAATTGTTAAATCTCCTTGATAGATAGACTTCTATCATCATACAATGTCCTTTTATGTCTCATAAAAAATTTTTATCTTAAAATCTATTAAATCTATTTTATCTTTTATGTCTATTTTATCTTAAAGTCCACTTATTGTGCCTTTGAAATGAAAGTGAGTCTCTCGATAATAGCAGATTGTTATCATTTTAATATATCCATTTTGCATATCTTTGCTTTTTAATTAGAGTTTAATCCACTCCAATTTAATGTAATTATTTACAAGGGAGGATTTACTTCTGCCATTTTGCTACTTATTTTCTATGTCTCATTCTTCGACATATTTCTATGTTCTTTGAATTCTTTGAATATTTTTTGGTGTACCATTTTCTCGTGCACCATTTTAATTCCTTTGTCTTTTCTTTTACTATATATTTGTGAGTTATTTTCTTATTGGTTGCCTTGGGGATTAGATTAACATTCAATTTATAAGAATCAAGTTTAAATTAATACCAACTTATACAGTATAAAAACAAACTGTTCCCATATAGTTTGATCTCCCTCTTTGTTGTTGTCACAAATTATTTCTTTACACATAGTGTGTCCATTAACGTAGATTTACAATAATTATCTTATGCAATATCTTTTAAATGTAAATAGAGAAAATACAAATTACAAACCAAAAATACATTAATACTGACTTTTATATTTACTTATGTAGTTACCTTTATTGGTGTTCATTATTTCTCCATGTAGATTTGAGTTACTGTGTAGTATTATTCTATTTCTGCCTAAAGAACTCATTTTAGCACTTTTGTCATTAAATTATCATTTTGTTATTGTTGTCTATCTGGAAACCTTAATTTCTCCTTTAATTTTAAAGGATAATTTTTAACAGATATAGAATTCTTGGTTGACAGATTTTTTTTTTTTTTTTTTAGCGCTTTGAATATATCATCCCCTGCCTTCTGGCTCTATAGTTTCTGAGGCGAAATCTGATATTCTCTTATTGAGTATTCCTCCCTTGTATGTGACATGTTGCTTCTTTCTGGCTGTTTTCAAGATCCTCTGCTTTTGGTTTTTGATAGTTTGAGTATGATATGTCATTGTTTTCCACCATTACTTCAAATATTTATTCTGCTCCACTTCTCTCTTCTTTTGGAATTCCCATCATACCTATGTTCACGTGCTTGATAGTATCTCACAGGTCTCTTAAGCTTTGTTTATTCTTCTTCGTTATTTTTTTCTTTCTGTTACTTGGACTAGACAATCTCAATTTATATATCTTCAAGCTCACTGATTCTTTCCTTTGCTCAATTCTACTGTTGAGCCCTTCTAGTGAATTTTTTCATTTTAATTATTATATTTTTCAATTTCAGAATTTCTATTTGGTTCTTTTTATAATTTCTATTTCTTCACTGATAGTCTCTATTTGATGAGACATCATTTTCATGATCTCCTTTAGTTCTTTGGGCATAGTTTCATTTGTCGAGTTGAACAAATTTAAAAGAGATGACAAAGTTTTTGTGTATTAAGTTCAACATCTGTGCTTCCTCAGAGACAGTTTTTAATTGTTCTTTCCCTGTGTATTGGACATTCTTTATTGTTTCTTTGTATTCCTCATATACCTTTTTTTTTTTTTAAACTGGGTATTTAAAATATTATAATGTGGCAACTCTGGAAATCAGATTCTCTCTCCTCCTCAGGGTTTGTTTTCTGCTACTTATTGTAGCTATTGATTTTGTTTAATTATTTTTATGAGCTAATTTTATAAAGTCTATTCTTTGTCATGTTTGGTCATTGAAGTCTCCCTGCTGTTCGTTTAGCAGTCACCTAGTGATTAGACAGTGTTTACAGATCCGCTCTGTGTCCTGGGGCATGCCTTTAACACTCAGCTAGGCAGTTTGAACCCTGCCTCAGCCTTCACTTCCCACTTAAACAGGGCTTGAAGCTCAGCCAGAGGTGTGAGTATAGAGCCGTCTCTGGTCTTTCCTAACCAAATAAGTGCACAGCTCTGGGCATGTGCATAGCCTTATAGATCCTCAGGAATATGTCAGAGATTTTTTAAGTTCTTATTCCTCAAAGCATCTCTTTCCCCACTTCCCCACACTTACCTCCTAAGTTGTTTGCTTAGCCTTTTTTTTTTTTTTTAACTTCAACTTTCATCCACTGTCCCAGGCAGCAACAAGTAATACATTTACATGTAAATGTTTTTGACAAACATTGCCCTTTTAGCCAGTCCTCCAGGGAGCCACCATACAAGTCAAAAAAACTCAGCCACAGTTCATTGCCAATAAAGTCCATTCTGCACCCTCCTGTACTGGCATCTGTACCAAGAATGTGGGCTGTTACCTTCAAGGTCACTGCCAAGGTGATGAGTAGGGAATGGGACCAGGGTAAAAATACCACGAAGCTCTGTGTTCTTAGTGAGATTCAAACATTTTATTTTTCTTAATTTAAGCATTCTACTGGTTGCTGCAAGCTATTGGTTAGATTACAGATTTCTAAGAATGTTGATTCTGACAGTTTTTGCCAGGATTTTTGTTGCTTTACAAAGGGATGAACTTCTGAATTCTTTACAGAACCATTTTCTCTAACATTCTCTAAGCAAAATCTTTACATATATATGAACCAGTCGAAGGTTTCTGTAGGCTAGTTAAGATGTTTATGTTGTTGTTTTGTTGTTTTATTTTACTAAAATCCTATTATTTTGTTTTTTAGTCAAGAAAATATTGAATTAATTTTATAGAACATTTTATAGAAAACAGCATTGTATAGAATAATTTCCTCTTTTTTTCTGAAATCAGTCACTGACATATTCTAAAAATATTAAAAACATATGACAAAATAAGTAATTCTAGCATGAATGTATGTAAAGTATGTAATAGACTCATCTCAAAAACATGCCAAAGATAAATTTTTGGTCCATATTTCTGACTATAATAGTTCATTTTTAACAACATTTTATGGATAAAAAAACAAATATAATGTGTTGGTATAAACATATAAAAGTGATCTTTAAACCGATTTTAGAATTCCAGTAATTCAGTTCTTGTTTTTTGTATCTCATTATATGATAAACTATAGATGTATTAGTAATGAAAAAGTTAAAATTATGATCAGACTCTGTATTATAGGTATTCTTTTAAATTTTTTTTTTAATGTGTGTTTTACATTTCCACATGTGGTTCTTGGCCTTTGTGTCTTTGGTTTACACTTTGAATATAAGCATTTTTGTCAAAGGTTTAAAAATATTTTGGTAAAGAATTTGACAAAATTAAAAACATTAAATTCAAAACAGCACACACAAAGTAAATTTCATAATGGCTAAAAACCCTTGCATTGTTTGCATTATGCACTGGGTGCTTTACAGTTTGTAGTAAGAGTAGAAGTGTCTATTAATTCAATAATAATGATCTCATATACTCATGAAGAAGAGTGCACTCTCAATTTCTTTTTTTTCTTTTTTGGAGCTTGGAAAGGAACAGTCTTAACCTAAATTAACTACATCTCATACTCATAGCTAAATATGACCTGGTCAAGGGTTTGTTATATAACCTGAACTTTCTCTTAAGTAAACATCACGCTAAACATATATTTGTGTGTATATACATATACATGTGCGTGTGTGTGTATACACTCACACACGTACATATATAAATTTTAAAGAAAACATATTCTATATATTGATCAATATGTATGTGTCAGTGCCTTTGAAGGAGGGCATCGCTAAAAAGCCACATTCTCTTGCCTTATTTTGTAACTGTGGAACTGGAAGTTTTGTAGCCTTCTCGAAGGCTTAGGTCTGCTCGTTATAGTTCTTACATATTCCCATTGGCTTTTCAACACATTCTTTCGAGTCTAGAAATTCTTTAATTACACAGAAAGTGACTTCTGTCCTTTTTTTTTTTTTTAAACTAAGCTACCATACCATAGTTTTACCAGAATTTGGGATACACAGACCTAACATAGGAATATCTTCTTATCACTGAAAAGTTTAATTTTAACCTGCTTATTACTAAAAGGAGGGAACATTTTAGAATTTTAGTAGATACTGGAAGCAATTAGGAGTGGAAACACTTACTTAATATGTTCTCTAGACCTTATGAACTTTATTTGTATTGTTTTCTTTTTAATTACTTGGAAAGAAACATAAATATTACTCTCAACAGAGATTTGCATTTAATGAGGTTCACATACACGTATAGCACTCACAACACACAGTTTTTATAAAGAGGGAGGACATAAACGCTCAGTAGCATTATAGAAGGGAGACACAATTATGAGTGTTCTGTGAATTTATTTTCTTACTCAGGCACCCATACTGCTAACACTATGTTGGACTCCCACCCAAGACCCTTAATCTATCTTTACATGTCTCTTCAAAATAAACTTAAGCCCTTAAATTTTTTATTTCTCCTCCTTCGTATAAGTATAAATTTTACCTTCTAGTACTCTAGTACTCTGGTTAATTTATATTGAGTAAAGTACTAATTCTGAAAGATCTTATTTCTCTAAATGAGATAAACTTGTTTTTAAAAGTCCAGTGCAGTTATTCTCCTTTAGACTTCCCCTATATTTTTACCCTTTTCAAGACTATAATTACCATTAGTTGAATCAACAGACAATATACTACTATACATAGATATTACCCTTAGAATACATAGACAAATTATGCCTATGAAAACAGAGATTTTTCTACAGGTGAACTACTTATTCAAAGTTACTTGTGTATTTCAAGCTAATGTTCTGCAAAATGAGGTGTTTCAGTGGTAGAGAATTGTTAGTTATCTAGCTCAGTACTTGTATCCTCTTCTCCTCAGTAACAAAACCACAATTTTATTTTGATTAGTCATACACCCAAGTAGAGACTGTATTTCCAAGCCTCTTGACAATAGTTGGCTTCTCAAATATCAACACAGAAATCAAATATAGATAGATGTCAGATGGATATTGATAGATGATGATGATAAATAGATGATGAGAGAGAGAGAGAGAAATGGTAGAGCAGTGTTAAATTTAGCTTACATGGTAAGGGTGAATACCATCTCAAAAAGAATTAGAAATTTGATTTAAGGCAAGTTTTTCATATCAAGGATTTGATTACAATTGGGTATAAGTCAAGACACAACAGTCCTGGGTTGATGGAAACGGTAGGACTAAAACTTTGAGGAGAGGAATTAAAAGAAGAATTTTATGGTGCACGTTGTCTCTTAATACTTTCCGTAAAAGAACTAAGGGTCTTTAGGGAAGTTCCTATATAATAATCTAAACATTTGTTTGGGAAGTCCTGGAAGAGTAAAAACAAAAGTGCTAGTGAAGACAGCAGAATAGAAAGATCATGTCAATGTATAGTAAGGAATGATTTCTGTTCCCATTGTTCAGGCTGAATGTGTGAGTAGACAGTTTTGGTTCTCATTCTCTTGTGACCAGGTGTAGTATTGTGACTATTCTTTTGTAAATCAGAGATCTGCATATATGCTGTATGGCCCTTTCGAAAATTGTTTTTAAATGGAGAAGTCATCTACATCTTCCAACCCAATCCCTAGAATGCAGTAGTGATGTCTGGAACTGGAGCAGCCATCATGATCTGCATGATGAAGAACAGCAGATAGTAGAAAAGTAACATAGGAAGAATATGTTCTCTATATCACAGAGTTACTTTCGCAGTCTTGGATCACCAACCTCTGTACCTTTTCTCCTTGAAAACATAAACTCTTATGCAGTTAAGCCATTCTTGTTATTATTACTAGTTTTGTTTTAATTTTCTGATATATACAGCAAATCTGATTATGATACAGGGGTAGTACCAATATGTATATCATAAGATCGTTGTGATGATTACCAAATAGACATGTGTAGAACACTTAGAATGGCACCTACTGGGCAGTGCTTTTTAGTAAGTGTCATTCATTGTATTATCTAGTTGTCTTCCTGGTTTCTGAGTCTTGGAGGAAGAAAACAAATTAGATGTCACTACTAAGAAACCTAGAGAAGAAGGCAGAAGTCAGAAAAAGAGGGTTATAGGTGATTATTAAGAGAAACAAGACAAGAAGAGACCATCAAAATATTGAACCCGTTATTCAAAAACTCAGAGACTTTTAATTGTGTAAGTCTATGTGATAAAGAATTTGACTGATCTTTGTTGCCATTTCCTAAGAGGATGCCTTAAGTTCTTGTGACTTCCCAAGTAAGAGGAGTATCTTTGTATTCATGCTGGGTCCCTGGGACCACACTGGATAGTTGGTGTTAGCAAGGTGACTCATGGAATGATGGTGAGCCCCTAGATAGTCAATTTCAATGAGATTACCAGGAAGGTATGGCCAGAAAGATTAACCATGTGATTAGAGGTTTGGGGCATTGTGCTGTGTGTCAATCATGCCTATGTAATGAAGCTCCAATAAAATTATGGATACTGAGCATAGGTGAGTTTCCCTGATTGGCATTCTCTTGAATGTTATCACAAATGGAAGTGCCCAAGCAGGTAATTGCCATTGAAAACTCCAGAGAGAGAGAAAATGAAAGCTTCACATTTGTCTACCCCCAGATCCCATCCTATAGCTCCTTTTGGCTGGTTCTGATTTATAGTCTTTTGCTATGATAAAACTGTAATGGTAAGTATAGCACTTTCCTAAGTTATATGAGTCATTCTAGTGAATTATCAAACGTAAAAGGGTAGTGGGAACTCCCAAATTTCTAGCGTCTTGTCAGAAGTGAAGATAGCCTAGGCTGGTGTCTGAACTTGGGGCTGGACCTGAAGTGAGAGTAGTTTTGTAGAGGACTGTGTCCTTAACCCATGAAGTATGACCCAGCTCCAGGTAGCTAGTGTCAGAAATCACTGCAAAGACATAAGAAGCTTAATTGTTTCCCTCTGTCAGCATTGTGAGGCAGGGATTTTGCTCTGGGCTTGAACTCTTCTTGGACCCAGCCCAAACTCTGCCCAAACTCTCCCACAGCACATTCAGCTCTTCATCTACTGGGTACTATGCAGTGACAATTCCCTATGAAGGAGAAAATTATAATAAATATCAAGAGTTTTAAATTTTAAAACTAAAGAGAAAACAAAGAAGTAACTTAATTTGATTTGGGATCATATTGCTTTATAGCATGTAAAGAGAGCAAACTCATTTTCAAAAGCAAACATCTAAAATAGCAATGTAAACTATTTGATGAAAAGTCTTAACTTCAGAATAAAAATTTTGCCAATTTTTAAAACAGTTTTATTTTTTTTCCAAAACAGTTTGTAACATTCAATTTAAGAGTACTTTTTAAACAAACAAAAAAGTAATCTGCGTTACTTTTTAACCAAATTTTATTTAGGGCTTTAGGCCAATATTATTGGAGAATAAAGTCCTTATAAAGAACTAAGGCATTTGTTTGTGGGGTATAGTTCTGACTTGCTAAGTCAGCTAAGTTACTTTCATGGATAATTATTTTAATTAATTTTATGTTCCATTTCTATGGATCCATTTTTATCCCATTATACATTCCCATGAGAACTCTCTGTGACCCCTGGAAAACCAAATTATTTATATAAGAACTTAGCAAATATTTATTAAACTGATTGCACAACTTACTTCCTAGTGTGTCTTCCAGCACATAAGAATTTATATACCGTATTCCAGATATTCTTCTCATCAGCACTCCTATTTTATTTCTAAGTATTCTCAAACATACTTAGCACAAAAATTTATTGCTCTGACAAAGTTCTGGCAAAAGTAAAATAGTTACTTTTTAACAAGTTCCCTGGAGTTGGGGTGTCATCAGTGATGGGGAGCAGGCAGGGACCAGTTCCCTAATCTAAGAAACTGGGGAATTACTCTCAAATTTTCCCTCATAACATGGATCCATGCCAGGAAAACCATAGTGTGAATGGTGTCTGATTCATAAACTAGGAGGTCCTTGGTTGTGAAGTCTAAACTGCTGGATTATGTCTGACCAAAGCAGTTTCAGGGATCCCATCACAGCAGTGATGATGGAGCTATGATGGGATTCTGCTTGCTTCATTACCCCAGGCTCTGAGGAATGGTCAGTGGTAGCCATCACTTATAGTTCCCAAAACTACCTTGTGAACTTCTTACACTCTTTACCTTCTTTGGTTTCAAATAGTGCCACTCTACATCTTATTCTGATCCTAAATTTCTCACTGATCGGCTCTCGTGTCCCAAATACTGCCCAGTCACTCTCTACACTACACTCAGAATTTCGGATGACCCACTCTAAACGCTGTTCTGATCACAGTCACATCATTTCAGCCAGAGTTAAAATAGAACCAGTAAGATTCAAATGTACCACTTGGATGATTTCTGGATATCTTGGGTACTGCTAGCTACTGGGTATATGCCAATTCATTTTAAAAGTGTCTACTCTCTTGAAGCTTACATTTTAGTGGAGAGGGACTGCTAATAATCTTTGTGCTAATCATTTAATTGAAAATGTATTTGAAACTAGGCAGTGGCAGGCAGTGTTACCATGGAGCTGCCCAGGCTTAGTTTAGCTGTGACCTGGAAAGGAGGACTAGCCAAGTGAAACACAAGAAGGCTTCAGGCATGCATAGGCTATGTAAAAAGCTGTCCAAAGCAGGCGTGAGCCTCCTGCAATTGATAAATAGTGGGAATGAGGTAAGAAGTCTAAGATATGGTCACTGACAGGGAGAGTGGTGGACGAGAAGTTTGCAAGTACCAGGTCAGATCAGAGGGCTCTGAGGTTTAGGGGAAGAAGTCAGATTTTTTCTAAGTGTGATGCAAACTAACTGATGTATTCTAAACAAGCCAATAAATATTTGATTTTTATTTTTAAAAAGCACCTTGGTTACAGTGTGAAAAAATTTTATAAGCAGTTGTCTCTCCCCTCCAGACTGCTATAACAAAATGCCATTACCTAAGTGGCATATAAATAACAGACATTTATTTCTCACAGTTCTGGAGTCTGGGAAGTTCAAGATCAAGGAACAGGAGCATTCAGTGTCTGGTGAGGTACTGCTTCCTGGTTCCTACTTGCTATGTCCTAACATTATCAAGCTCTCTGAGATCTCTTTTATAAGATCACTAATCTCATTCATGAGGCCTTCATCTTTATGACCTAACTTGCTCCCAAAAGCCCCACCTCCTAATATCATTACCATTTGGGGGTTAGGATTTCAACATACGACTTTTGACGGGGCACAAACATTCAGTCCACAGCAGTGGTCAGTTGGCCTCAAAGTTTAGTGTTTTCCCTCCACTTTCTAAAGAGAAGAAACAAATAACACCCTTAAATTCACAGAACAAGAGACAGGCAGAGCTCTGATTCAAGTTCAGTTATGTTTAATCCAAAGAATCTGATCTTTGATAAAATAGGACTTAATACACTCTTAAATTAATTGCTTATTCTACCTTATCAATCAACTTTAAGGTAACAATGGAGTTTATCTTACAATAGCATTAAAATGTTCTTTATCTACATTGGGTAGAGTGATACACAACTCGGAAGAGAAAATGTGCTCAATGAAATATGAGTTCCAGGCTGGCTGGCTGACCTTTAACAAGTCTGGTGGTATGAAGCTGGCAACCAGGGAAGAGGAAACACTAATTTGTGATATAAAAATCCACCAGTCAGTAATGAAATGCTTATCCCATTGATTTGATATTTAACTAAAAGCAAAAGAGAGCTGAATCGAAATTTTCATGGAACATTTCTGATGCCCATAAATGTTTAAGAAAAATCTATGTTTCCTATTTTTATCATTTATATATCTTTTTATATTTCTATTTAACATGGTTGTCTTGTCATAGCTGTAGATAAAATACCAGTGAATGTCACTAAAACTGTGTGCCTTATGAGTATTAATGCCGTTTTGAGGAAAGGCATTCAGTGCATGCTCAGCTTATCGTTAATTTTGAACACAATTACTGTGACACTGATGTATTCAGGATTGTGTTTGTATCACTAAAGAGTCACTTTGAAATATGATTTTCTCTTTAAGAGACTCTCAGGCAAAAATGTGAAGTAAAAAAGCCTAGCAAAGAGAGTTGAGTGTCTAGAAAACAAGATTAGCCTTCTTCTCCTGTTCTTTACTAAACAGAATTAAGCTCAGATTTTTCATTGGCGACAGGTTTAGAGAATTCCACTTTTTCTTTGCCTTTATAAACTCTAGGAGGAAATGCTACAGAGATTTCTGTTCTTTCTTCATTTTACAGTTCCATTGTTTTGCTACACACATGGGGAGTGACCCAATGTGAATGCAACTGGTAGGTCCAGCACCACTAACACCACTTGATTGTGGTTCAGGGGAAATGCTCTAAATTCTCTGCTAGAGCTATTAGATAAAATGCATCCTTATGGTTAACTGCAGGTGACACTTTATCCATTCCTCAGTGTACATAAATACGAAAAGTAAAATATAATAGTCACTTAGAAGGCAGGACATCACATTCACTTATTTTCTTTGAGATAAGACCCTTATCTTATTTTAGAATATTTATTTTAATTCAATAAGAAAAACCAAATGTCAAATAATACTCAAATCCGTCTGAACAGAAGTCATGTCCACGTATGGACAATATAGTGTATACTATACAGTGTATAGTTTCCAAGAAAAGAGAATAAAATTTTTAATCAACTGCATATAAAAAGAACACTGGTAGGTAAAACGATCAGCCCAAAGAAATAAACTTTTGGCATTGACAAAGTTGCTGACTGCCCCACTCTTTGAAATACAGAGCAACTCAAGATTTACTGGGAAAGAGGTCTACAGCCATGCCACCCTGTACAAGCACAATCCTGTCTGATCTCGGAAGCTAAGCAGGGTCAGGCCTGGTTAGTACTTGGATGGGAGACCACCTAAGAAGACCAGATGCTGTAGGCATAAAAAATAAAAAATAAGGGATTGTAAGTGGACAAGGTCCTTGCAATCTGTGCGGTCAACCAAGGGTTGTCTCGCCAAAAAAAAAAAAAAAAAAAAAAAAAAAAAGAAAAAAAGATTTACTGGAAACAAGTAAAGAAACTTTGCAAAAGAACAAGGAACTGACTACGAAAGAAGGGACCAAGATCTCATTTCCTCCTCCTTTTGAGGAAATCCCAACAGAGATTGGTAGGCAGGAAAGATAACTGAGATTTCTCATGTGGGACCTCATCCTGAAAGAGAGGAAGTTGAAACTGGTAATAAGGCACAAGGTCAGGGTGAAGTAACAAAGCTGTCAAAGGCTAGCTCCTTGATAGTAAAGACATTAAGCCAGGGAGAAAATGCAAGAAGAGCTGGGAGTAGGCAACAACATCTTGAGAAACCAAATGAGAGACAAGGAATATGTGAACTAAAGAGATACGACAGGACTGCAAATGCTGTTACTGGAGCTAGCAGGCTGCATGCTATGTAAACTGATGGAGCTGATGGAAATCACACAGCAAGGGTGTATGGAGACACATGGAAGATAAAACCTAAGTTGAGCTATTTCTAGTATGTAGATATATCTGAGCATCTTTGGAGTAAAATAGTGTAGGGGCAGGTCTCTTAGTAAAGAGGAAACAAAGAAAACACAGGCAAAGCACCCATTCTGAGGGAATATCACATTTCTGGAGGCAACTTTTAGTTCTGCAAGGTATGTTCCTTGGACCATCTTTAGACTTGGCTCTTTGAACTTGTACCATTGTTAGTAAATAAATGTGACTGGGCAGAAAAGAAGGGCTAAAGGGAAAAAGTGGAGGGTTTGAGAGCTGTCCCCTCCATGTGGCCAAAGAGCAGAGATGAGGGGCTGGCCAAGTAGCAAGAATGGGAGGCTGTGGTCTGAGAGAGGCACATCGGAAGTATAAGACTTTAGGGGTATAATGGTTTCATTTGAATGCAAATTCCATGATGTTGTCCTAAGAGACGATGATGGAAGCCGAAGAGAGATGAAATGAGTTTGATTTGAAGAGACCAAGGAACTGAACATTAGAATGTGAGTTGCTTACCCACATAAACATTGAAATCATATATCTAATTCAGAGTTAGAGTAAAAGATGAAACTGTGAATTGTTATACAAAGTCCTTAATCATTGCGGACCTCCTTCGGAAATAGTAGATGGCAGTTAGGAAAAAAATATTGGTAGATGGTGTGGGTTTACCACTGGGGCAGCAGAATAATGGTCTAGAACTGTTCTGTCCATTACAGTAGCCACTAGCTTCACGTGGCTACTAAGTACTTGAAATGTAGTTAGTTCAAACTGAGATGTGCTATGACTATCAATATCTGTGATACACCAGGTGTTGAAGACTTAGTACAATAAAAAGGCTGTGAAATAAGTATCCAATTTAATAATTTTATATTAATTTCATGTTGAAATAAAGATGTTTTGTATATTTTGGGTAAAAAAATATCTTTTACTTTTTATAAGATGGGTACAAGAAAATCTAAAATTACCTTTGTGGCTCACATATGTGGCTTACATTATATTTCCATGAACAAGGCTAATCTAGAAGCTTAAATGATTTCAGATAATTTTCTATCCTTTCTTCTTACTGAATGCTGAGATATAAAAAGCCAGAGCTAGTTTTGTTTTCCCCTATGGTCTTGATATAGAGCCTTATGACATAACGAAAACATGAAGTTACGAAAAGTAGATGAGTGCTGGCTAGGACCAAATATTGTGGATAAGCTGCAACCCCATTCCTTCTCTGATCCTGGGTTTGAATTGGTGTGGGATTATAAAATCTAATACTGAAACCACAATTAACACTATTCTATTGACCTGCACTCCCGCTTCTTCGTTCTCAAATAAATTTATACTTAGATCCTTTCGTACCTAAGAAGAGGATGTTAAGCTGGGTTCGTACCTTCTGTTACAGATCATTTTACATATTAATTTAAAATTCTAAATAAAAAATAAATTCATAAATAATATATATTACTACATATACAACTCCCAATTAAACTTAATATATAATAGAATTCATGTGTCTGATTTGGGACGTCAGCTGATTTTAAGCTGCAACCTCCAATATAGCCAGTCTTTTAAAATGACTCTCACAATTATTAGTCATGGCCCATATTCACAAAGAAGAACAGTACCCCCTTTTTAATCACACAAACTTGTTTTTTCTGTATATGTCCATTTCCATATTAAAAGCAAACATGGTTTCTAAAAATAATTATTTCATAGAGTATTTTCTTTGGCATAGTCACCTTTTTCATTGTGGTGACATAATTAATCTTTACAAACAAACAGTGATAAAAAAAGGCGCAGTAAAAATTTAAAGTGATATATAGCATCAGTTTAAGAGTGGGACAAGGAGGGCCAGGGAACAGAGAGAAAATAGTAGTGAAACAACACAAAGCTGAGGAAAAGCCTGGCCAATAATACAAATTTTATTTCATCGCTGCCCGAGGTAGGTCAAATATTTGGCAATGAGCTTTATAGCAGGCAGAGAAAAGAGAGAAACACAATCTGATGAAATATTCATAGTGACTATAAGATAAGAATAAACCAGTTACTTTGGCAAACGATGTGTTTTTCTAATAGTAAGCCTGAAGAAAAATTCCTTCTGTGGTTCTTTAAAAAGAAAGTACTATGTGATACTGTTTATTGAATCCAAGACAAGACAAATTTAGTTTTTATCTACATCTGTGTACATACACACACACACACACACACATACACACACACACTCACACAATCCCCTTAATCAATCTATTTCTTACCCTTAGCTTCCTCCGCAAATAATTCTCTGATTATCCAGTTTCTGTATTATTAAAGTTTGGTCAGTCTTGCCATGCCTTTTACCATTAAAAATTAACTTTCTAGACTAACTTTTCAGCACCCTGATCTCTCTTAGTAACCAATCTGATAAACTGAATTATTTTCCGGAAGCAATAAGTGATAATGGGTTAATATGTTACCTCTCCTGAGAACTGTATTAACTTAATGGCTTCTGGTTATGTGTCAAGCCAGAGATTTTTAACTTTTGCTTTTATTTACCAAAAACTGTTTTGTTTTGTTTTGTTTTTCCAAAGAAAGCTTAAATGGATCTCTAATATATCAGATGGACACAGAAGGAGCTGCCCTGATTGAGGCATTATGGATCTGGAGTCCAGCCAGCCTTCACTCTGCCTTTGACATTCAAGGGCAGCTGCGAGGACCCTCCAAGGCACACCAACATTTTACAGAGTGCAGGTTCAACAATACTGCCTTAAGCAAAAGAGATGTCAAACGCCTATTGTAATAGTGGGGACATCTGAGGGCTTATCAACCCCTCAATTCTCTCCACCTAGAGTTGCCACTCTGCCTCAGACCTGAAGCACTCCTAACTCCTATGTTGTATAAGGTGTCTCAGAAGTAGAAAGCAAAAGTGACCACTAAGAGATACCATGTTGATGACGATGCATAAGGGTTACAGAGGGGAAGTAGGCTTGCTGCTGCATAATAGAGGCAGAGAACTCTACATCAAGAACTCCAATAATTCTCTAAGGGCAGTTAACATGTATAAACCACCTGGGGAATCTGCTTAAAATGCAGATTTAGATTGAATGGGTATGGTTTAGGGCATCGGGTCCCAAATCTCTAACAAGCTCCTAGATGATGCTCAGGATGTTAGTTGGAGCAAGGGTTCCACGCCGTGCCCCGCCCCCCCGCCTCCTCCCTGGACCACACAGCAAGAGGTGAGCAGCAGGAGAGCAAGCTAAGCCTCATCTGCATCTAGCACTAGCATCACCACCTCAGCTCCACCTCAGATCATTGGGCATTAGAATTTCATAGGAGCACCGGTCCCTGGTGCCAAAAAGGTTGGGGACCGCTGGGTTGGAGGGCCACCTTTTGAATATTGAGGTTCTAGGGTACCTCCTAGTAATACTGTATCTGAGGGTAAGAAGTTCATTGAAACATACTCTTATCATATGATCTAGAAATAGTACTCTTTGATATTTACCCAAAGGAGCCAAAAACTTATGTTACACAAAAACCTGCACACAGATGTTTACAGCAGCTTTATTCATAACTGCCAAAACTTGGAAGTAACTAAGGTGTCCCTTAGGAGGATAAATAAGCTGTGGTACATCCAGACAATGGAATATTATTCAGCACTAAAAAGTAATGAGCTATCAAGCCATGAAGACATGGAGGAATCTTAAATACATATTACTAAGTGAAAGAAGCCAATCTGAAAGGCTACATACTGTATGATTCCAACTACACGACATTCTGGAGAAAGCAAAATTCTGAAAAAAAAAAGGGCAGTTAGTGGTTTCCAGGGGTGTGGAAGTGGGAAAGATGAATAGGCAAAGCATAGAAGGTTTTTAGGGCAGTGAAAGTACTCTGTATGATACTATAATAATGGGTACATGTGATTGTACATTTGTTCAAACCCATAGAATGTATAATGCCAAGAGTGAACCCTAAAGTAAACTATAAACTTTGAATAATTATGATGTGCCAATGGAGGTTCATCCTTGGTAAAAATACCGTCAAATAAATGATATTGATAATGGGAGGCTTTATGCATATGGGACAAGTGTTTGTAAATCTCTAATATATTCCTCAATTTTATTAATAAAGGCTAAAACTATCCTCTCTGTAAAGTCTTAAAGAAAAGAAAAGAAAAAGAAAAAAAAAGAAAAAGAAAAAGAAAAGAAAGAAAAAAGAAAAGAAAAAAGAAAAAGAAAAAAAGAAAAGAAAAAAGAAAAAGAAAAAGGAAAAAGGAAAGGAAAAAGGAAAGGAAAGGAAAGGAAAGAAAAGAGAAAAGAGGAAAGAAAAAAAAGAAAAGAAGAAAGGAAAGAAAAGAAAAGGAGAAGAGAAAAGAAAAGAAAAGAAAAGAAAAAAGAAAAAGTTAATTGAAGACTATTACAACCCCATACAAGGAGAACCAAAAAGTGCTCAGAATTTGCTGGAATAAAGGTTTAGGTCATATCATCTGGTAATGAATCCTGGCCAGCTGGGGTGCTGAGGGCAAAGTAAAAATAAAACACAGAACGAGTAAATTATAAATAATGATCGTGACTCACAATCTGTTGCCAAAATGATGACCCATTAATTTTTTCTGGTTCTGTTACATGTCAATTTATTTTTTGACTCTATCTGGTGCCTATTTTACTTAAGGTTGGTCCTTGGTAAGTAAGTTACAATTTAGTCCTTAGTTATAAGGTATCAAGTAGTGACTATGGCTTAAGTATAAGTTGAACAATTAGAAATCAAAAATCATAAAACATACTCTTAAATTTCGCAAACTAGAATTATATATTCAATTTGACATCATCTTTAACAGAATTATACACTGGGCAGCAATTGTTATGAATTGTGAGGAACAAGAAAGTCAGTGTAATCTAATTCACTTTCATAATAGAATGAGGCCTCCACAGGGCTGAAGTGACAGTGACAAATTTAATACTTCTAGACATAACCATTCACAATGGTTATATTTCTGTACCATATACTAGTCTCTGTAAAATGGGGAAAAAATGTAATAAAAACAGCATACTCCCGAACTTTCCCAAGGGTCAGATTAGCTTTATGAAATATTGGGTGGATTTGTTCATAATGTGTATGTGGTCTATTTTGGAATATTTCATCATAATAATTTTGGGTAGTTAATCATTAGATTATTAATTTAGTTTTTGTTGTTACTGTTGAGATTTTTACCTCAACTCACTAGCAACAAAAACAGCTTCCTAAAACAAAACAGAAAAATGCCTAGACCCGCAAAAGAAATTTATGAGGAAAAAGTCTTTAATGTTCCCTTGTGTTAATTCTGAGAATACTTTTCTCACGATCTAATTTCTGAATGGTGCTAAAAAGAAAAGTCTGAGATTTCACTGTTTATGTGTTGTCTAATATTCTAATTATAGAAAATATCATACACATACAAGGTAAACAGAACAATATCCACTTACCATTACTCAATTTCAATAATTATAAAAAGTCTATCATTCTTTCATCTATATTTTGATTGATTTCCCACTTCCTATACAATAATATTAACAATAAGGATAATAATAATTACTTTATGGGTAAGAATAATAACTATTACTATTTTTTATACGTTTATTTTGGGTATGAGTTACACACACAAAAAGGCATTGAAATTTTAGCAGTAAAATTTTGACAAATACAGTTTTGTAGCCCAAACCCATCATGATATAGAACATTTCCATCTCCTCAGAAAATGTCTATATGTTCCTTCTCAATTATGATTCCCCATTCCCAAGGCCAATGTTCTGATTTTCTTCTTAATTTTGCCTGTTACTGAATTTCACATAAATGGAATCACAGAATTTATTTTTTCTAGATTGTTTTACACCAGCTCTTCATTCAAAGCAAGCCTGAGACAATCATTCAGGCTGTTCCATGTATTGATAATTCATTTTTAACGCTAAGAATTTCATTGTATGGATGGATATACTACAATTGGTTTATCTATTCTCCTAATGAGAAAATAAATTCCTAATTACTCCTTTAATTTCTTCTTTGACCCACATGAATTATTCTGAAATGTATTCTTTTTTAAATTTTCAAAAATTTTGGACTTTTCTACTTTTTAGATATTGCCTCCTAATGATTTTTAATCTAATTCCATTATGCTCAAAGAACATGCTTTATAAGATTTCAGTCTTTTGAAATGTATGTATTGGGAGATTTTTTAATTTAATTTTTAGGGCGTCAGGATATGGTCTATCTTGGTGAATGTTCCATATTCACTTGAAAAGAATTTCTGTTCTGCAGTTGTTGGGGGAAAAAAAAATATATATATATATATATATATATATATATATATAATGTTTATACACACACACACACATATACATATACCAACATGATTAATAATGTCAATTAACCAACATGACTAATGATATCATTCACATCTTACATATCATTACTG
The DNA here is from genome assembly GCF_902729225.1 of Pteropus medius. Classification (NCBI taxonomy): domain Eukaryota; kingdom Metazoa; phylum Chordata; class Mammalia; order Chiroptera; family Pteropodidae; genus Pteropus; species Pteropus medius. Next base: position 20,805,302 of record NW_024349519.1, on the reverse strand, counting down.
ATTCCTTATGTCTACTTCTTTTAATGAAAAGGGGGTGTTGGAGTCTTCAACAATAATTCTGAGTTTGTCTACTTTTCTTTTGGCCTGTCAGTAATTTGAAGCTCTTTTTAGGATCATACATATTTATAACTTTTAAGTTTTCCTGATGCACTGATCCTTTTGCCATTTTCAATGTCCCTCTTTACCTCTGGTAACACTTGTCTAGAAATTGATTTTCCCCAACATATAATATAGCCACTCCAGCTTTCTTAATATTAGAGTCTATATGGCATATCTTCTCCCAAATTCTAACTTTCAACCTGTTTGTGTTCTTTTAATTAAAGTATGTCTCTTATAGACAACATTTCTATATGCTGGGTATTGCTTCTTTATTCAATCTAAAAATCTTTATTGGAGTTTTTAGTCATTTATATTTAATATAATTATTAATATGATTTGATTTAGGTCTGACATTGTATTATTTTTTTTCTTTTGTTCTTATTTGTTTTTTGTTCCTCATTATTTGGTTTCTTTTTGAGAAAATTAAACTTTTAGTATTTATTTTGATGTCTCAATTAGCATTTCAGTGCTTTTTGTTATTTTTAAAGTGGATCTTCTAGAGTTTATAATATGTACCTTTAAATGAACACAAGCTACTTAGTGTTAATATTGTACTATTTGATATAAAATAAAGAAACCTTGCTATAGTATAGTAATGTTATATTTGTTCTTCGTGCTATTGTTATATCTGCTACAACTACTCACATCATGATTCCCTCAATGTTATAATTATTGCTTTGTTAAAGAAATTAATAAATTATATGTGTGTTTACATATTTTTAAATTTTTAAATATTTGACTACATATTTACAATTCTGGTGATCTTTATTCCTTCCTTTAGATCCAAGTGACTATCTGTTGTGTAATTTTCTTTCAGCCTGGCAAGCTTCTATTAGTATTTCTCGTAGTGCAGGTTTGTTTCAGTTTGTCTTTCAAGAATAGACACTCCTTCAGTTTCGTCTGATTTTGGAAACTCTCTCAGTGACTTCAAATAGTTGAGGGATTTGAGGGAGTTAGGCAATGGAACAGATTTTATAATTGCTACCTGCAGCTGGCTTAGTCTGACCAACCCACTCCACCATTAGAAGAAACTGAAATCTCACTGTTTATTTTTAACATACTAAATGGTAGTCATATTTACTCATTAAAGAAACACTTATTAGGACATAAAATGTGCTAGACATTAACGAAGGCAAAGTTTATTCAAAGAATTCCAAGTGATTTAATATTAGAAGACAGAGCATGCTGGGGAGGGTGGAGAGCAGTTTATGGAGAAATCAACCATGCAAACACGCATGTGTTTCATCTTGTTGATAATAGGGAGCTGTTGCTGGGATTTAAGCATAGAGAAACATAAGCAATTATGGGTTTTTGAAAGACCAATGGAAAGGATGAAGAAATTTATAGAGTAAAGCCTGTGGGTAAAAGTATGAGTTGGAATACCCAAACACTTCAAGTGGGTTTAAAGAGGAAGAGAGAAAACCAGAGAGGCAGGAGGCAGAATTTGGATGTGTAATCACAATTGATGAATGGCAGAATTTCAATAATCCTGGTAATAATCATAAGGAAATGTCAAAAACTGAATTATATAATATGTATTATTGAAAAAATTATATCTGTATATATGCATAGAGAGAAAGAAAAATCATTGATATAAACAATGAAAATTAAGTTCAAAATCAGGGGAAAATTCTAGTATGCATTAGGAAAAGATTAATAGATGGACTGAATACAAAAGTTAACACATGAGAATAAAGGTAAAAATGTCAATTTCTGTATATATGTCCTAAAAATCATAAGGGGAAAACAGTTTGTATAAATTATTTGAAGACACATGACCCATAATTTCACAGAAATGACACACACAGACATATATACACATACACACACATACCTCCAGGCACTCAGATTGAAAGGACCCAAAGTGTGCCAAAGTGGTTACAAATAAATCACTATAGACATGTTATACTAAAATTTAATAATGTCAAAGACAAGGAGACCATTCTAAAAGTCTACAAGAAAAGGCAGATTATCTAACAAGGAAAAGCATCATCTCAACATTCTTAAAGAGGCAGCAGAGGGTAGCACTTAATCTCCTGGACTCTGGAACCAGACTGCTTTGAATCCAGGGTCTGAAAAACACTAGCTCTAAAACATTAAACAAGATATTTACCATCTCTATAGCTCAATTTCTTCATTCATATAATACAGATCATAATGATTTCTGTCATCAGGTTGCTGAAGGTACTAAATACTTTAAATATATGTAAAACCATAAAAATATAGCCAGACACATGATAGACACTATACAGCTATAAACTATTATTGTTCTCAGATTTCTTGGTAGTAATATTTGATAGAGAAATACAATAAAATAACATTTTCAATATGCTTAACAAAAGATACTAGATGTTAGAATTTTAAATCCATTTGAAAAATCATTTAAATACAAGGTTAAAAACAGAAAAAAATATAACAAATGTAAGGAAGAAATAAAAAACAAATATATCAGACAGGAATAACACAACTATATGGTAATTTATAATTATTATTTGTGCTGTATCCAAAATTTATCGAGAGATTGTTAAACTGCCAAGTATTATTTTAGATTCTTTACATATATTAACTGATTTAGTAGTCACATAAACCCCCATGCAGTGAAGATAAGTTCACTAAAGGTCACTCGGGGTTAATCTGATAGGCAATGGAGAGTTACCTCCATAGTAAGCCTTCTTCGTGAGGTCTGTAAATGTGAGACAGGTCTTAAATACAAACCATCTGTTCCTTGTTCCCTTTCCGAATCTTTCCTCCAGGAAAGTTTGTTTACAGACGTTATCTCTGAGAAATGGTCTTTGAGTGTGGTTTCAGTGGAAGCAGAAGCATTTCTTTCTAAGGAGTTTTGATTTGGGTTACCTGTCCTGTTGTGTTCTCTTCCACATAACAAGCTTGTTCATGGTTGAGTCCAATTGTGAATGAAACCAAATATTTCTAAACAAAGGACTGGCACAAACTGGTTGGCACTCATAGGGAAATGTGTGCAAAACACAGAGCTTTATTGTTTTTTTGGACAAACCATGAATATATTTCTCCCAGTATTTGAGTCATAGCAAGTTATGACTAAAGATAGAGAAAACAGTATCAAATAGTATTCACTGGTTAAGAAATAACAATTGTTGGTCAACTATCCAGAACCTTAAGCCTACAATCATGAAAGAAAACAACTAAAGATTAGGAAAAAAAGCATGCAGATTCAAGCATAGCCATAGTCATCTAAATCTAGTTCCGTACATCTTGGTGGAAGCTGGCTTTGTCTTGACATTTTGACACAAAGATCTATGGCGGACACTCTCTCCATCCAAAGACCATCTGCTTCTAAAAAATTCTGAAGAACCCATAATTTTAAATCTCCTATAGGAATATCAATCCTGTTGTCAGTGGGTTAAACCTTGTGTTCTTTACCAGGCAAATACAAACATGGGTATTTACTTTCTTGAGTTTAATTGCTGTTCTAGGGGTCAAAATTACATGAGAGCTCTTTTCTATTGTTGGTCCTAGGCTTTTTTTTTTTTTTTAATGATGTATTTTCCAGAAGATGAAGTTTCTGTTTTTTAGGTCATGTAGAGGCTGTTTGGAAGAATATTAAGAAAATGCAACTCATATTTGTTGGTGATAAGACTGATAATATTGCATGAATCCCTTGTGGTGTTCTGCTAAATCTGCCCAAAGAAAGGCAGAGTCCAAAACTGAGGGTGAAATATGCAACCTTAAGTAAAGATCTATGATGTGCTGTTATGATGAGAGTCAATGAGTGCTCATTCCAGTTTAAAAATACCATTGACTTTCTCTACTTTTCATGAGGATTGAGAATGATAGGGACAATAACATTTCTAAATAAATAGCAAGGCTTTGCAAAGTTCTCTAGCAACTATTCCAATACAATGAATGCCTCTATTAGTGGAGAGAGAGGTTGGAATTTCTCAGGTTGAAAATACAAAGTCAAGCAACGTTTTTGCTACAGTCAGAGCCACGCCTTTCTGGTAAACAAAGTTTTAATCCACCTTGAAAATTAGCATATGTTACTAGGATATTCAAACTCCATGGTAAGGTATAATTGTATGAGCCCATTTCTAAGTGTTCAAAGGCACCCCTAGATTTGAGTTCTTGTCTATGCCCATCTCTACAGTTTTACCAGGATTAATCTGGTGTAGATGGAACGTGCACCCAGAGACCTCCTTGGCAATCTTAATATAAATTTTCTCACCAATGTTGATAAAGTACGGTGATCAATTTGTCATACTGGGGGTGAGTAATTTTGTTTAAAATGTTGTTAAGGTTCCACTTGAAGGCTTCTGGTGACACCAAGCAATCATTTTGAAGGTGACAGAGATTATACTCATGTGATGTTTTTCAATAACTCTTTTCACACCCCAATATAGGTGTTGTGTCACAAAGAATATTCCTCAGTAAGATTCTTTGGGAGTTAAAGGGTTAATGGAAAATTAAATGCTTGATACACAATTCATGCAGCTCTATTGATTTCCCACATCCTTTTTTTCCCTTTAGTTTTATTCATCAAGGGTTTGAAGTGCAAATCACTTTCTAAATTTCTGTTCTACATAGGCTTTGGAAAGTCTTTTAAAAATACTCTCAGTTCAGACCACGATCAGGGTTTAAGATCCACCATAAGGGTCTTCTTCTGATTTGGTTAACTTTCAGAGCAAGTTAGGCTTTCAGTTTCTGGCTGGCTAGAAGGAAAGGGAAGTTAGAAAGAATGTTGGAGTAGAGATAATAGAGGAACACAGAATGGAAGAAGAAGAATAGGAAGATAAAAGTTTTTAGGTTCAAGTTGTGATGTGGGCAGATATAAAAGAGAAATAGCCTCTTTCGCGTTTTTTATTTGCCTATTCCGCAGAATATTTAGAGAGGCAATTATGGAAAATGAAATTCTCTTACAAGCTATCTCATATCAATCAAAAAAATATTGATTTTTCTGGTCAAGAAAGCAGAGTAGGCAAGCTTTGCTTGTCTTTTCTCATGACCACATGAAAATTACAACCAAACTACAGAACAACCATCAGAGAAAATCGCCTAAAGTCTAGCTGTAAAGTCCTACAACTAAGGACATGCAGAAGAAGCCACTTCAAGATCGGCAGGAGGGGTGGAAATGCAGAATAGGCTGGTCCCACACTGGCATGCGGCGGTTAAAAATCGGGAGGGATATTTTGGCTGTGGAGGTCCCTCCTGAGGAGCAAGGGTCTCAGCCCCAAACCAGACTTTCCAGCCCAGGGTTCCAGTGCTGGGAAGAGAAGTCCTCAAAACTTCTGGCTGTGAAAATCAGTGGAATTATGGCTGAGAGAGATGGAGGGCTGCTGAAGTCCCAGGAGCTCCTCTTAAAGGGTCCACGCACAGACTTCCTTGCTGGTAGACTCACTCACTCTGAGTTCCAGCACCAGAGTAGAAGTTTGAAAGGCACCAGGGACATATCAAGAGTAACAAAATTGTGTGGCTTCAGGGCAAGGGCTGGAGGGGCAGCTTTACCCTAGAAGTGCTGGCAGAATCCATTGTTCCTTTGTTGAGCCCTTCTCATTCCCATCAGGTGACACAGGCAGCCACCACATCTAAGTCTCCATCAATCTAGCTAACACCATCAGCCCCACCCTATAATTCCCTGAGACTCTACCCCACCCATCTTGTGGGCCCACCCATACTTCTTCCAGTGGCTTTTCCATACAAATGGCCTGTCTTGGCTCATGCTTCGGACTCTCCTAAAACCTCTCAAAGGTTCACAAAACACAAACAAGCAGCATCTGATCTCTGTGTGCCCCATACCTCTTGCTGAGTATCTGGCCTCAGTTTACACCTTAGCCTCTCCTACGCACATCAAAGCCTAGCACAGGTGTTAGCCATCTGCGGATTGCTTGGTGGCTCATGCCAGGTGGCTGAGATAGGACATACGACTGAGCCTGAGCACCACCAGGGGCCACATCCAAGGACAACACACCCAAAGAGCAGACTAGGCAGGTATCAGAGCCCTGCTAAAACAAATCATGCTCTGTAGGGTCGGCCCCTGCACAACATCTCCTTCACTAGAGTCACTGGCCAGTCCTTACAACCAATCAGTCCGAGGGTTAATCTCTCCCATTGATGTGCAAACAGCAACCAAGTATCAACTGCAACTGGAAGGCACATACGACCCATACAAGGCACATACCTGGATCATCAGACTCAGGTGACCAGGGCAACTGCGTCACTGGGCCCCATAGGATACCTGCTATGTAAGACCACTCTGCTAAGACTGGGAGATACAGTAGCCCTACCTAATACATAGAAGCAAACACAGAGAGGCAGCCAAAATGGAAAGATGAAGAAACATGTCCCAAATGAACGAAGAGAACAAAGCTCCAGAAAAAGAACTAAACAAAATAGAGACAATCTGCCAGATGCAGTGTTCAAAACACTGGTTATAAGGATGCTCAATGAACTTAGAGGAAGAGTTTATAAACTTAGAGGGAATTTTAACAAAGAAATAGGAAACATAAAAATGGAGATAGAAAACATAAAAAAGAACCAGTCAGAAATAAAGAATAACTGAAATGGATACCTTAAGAGAAATCAACAATAGATTAGATGAAGCAGAGGATCAAATCGACAATTTAGAAGATAGGGCAGCAGAAAATATCCAATCAGAAAAGCAACAAGAAAAAAGAATCCCTCCCACCAAATAAATGAGGATAGTTTAAGGGGCTTCTGAGACAACATCA
>NW_024349519.1:20116970-20197950 GCF_902729225.1 Pteropus medius | reverse complement strand
TCATCACCTCACATATTTACTTTTTTTTGTGAGAACATTTAAGTTCTATTTTCTTAGCAAATTTCAATTATGCAATACAGCGTTATCAATTATACATTAGATCCTCGGACCTTATTTATCTTATAACTGAAAATTTGTATACTTTTACCAAACTCCTTTTACTTCCCCCTCTTCCCAGCCCCTGGCAACTTTTCTACTTTTCTATTTCTATAAGTTTGACTTTTTTTTCTTTAGATTTTCCTGTATAACTGGCTTATTTCACTTAGCATACTGCTCTTCAGGTTTACCCATGTTGTTGCCAATGACAGGATTTCCTTTTTTAAGGCTGAATAATATTTCACTGTATGTATATCCACATTTTCTTTATCCATTCATCCATTGCTGGACACGAGTTCTTTCCATACCTTGGCTAGGATGAATAATGCTAAAGTGAACATGAGAATGAATACACACATCTCTTCACAACAATGCTTTCTTTTCCCTTCGTTATATACCCAGACGTGGGATTGCTGGATCATAGCAATTAAAAATAGTTCTAGTTTTTAATTTCTTGAAGAACCTCTATACTGTTTTCCAGAGTGGCTGTACCACTCCCCAAAAAATGTATAAGAATTCCTTTTTCTCCACATCCTTGCCAGCATTTATCTCTTGTCTTTTTAATAATAATCATTCTAACATGTGAGGTGATAACTCATTGTGGTTTTGATTTGCATTTCCTTGATAATTAGCAATGTTGAGCACCTTTTTATGTACCTGTTGGCCATTTGTATGTCTTCTTTTTAAAAAGTCTGTTCATGTCCTTTATTGTTTGTTTTGCCTTTGCTTTTTGTGTCAAATCTGAAAAATCATTGCCAAGACCTATGTCTTCTTCTAGGATTTTTTCGTTGCCAGTCTTACGTGCAAGTCTTTAATCCATTTTGAGCTGATTTTGATGTATAGTATAAGATAAGGTCAAGTTTCATTCTTTTACCTTTGGAAATCCAATTTTCCCAACATCATTTATTAAATGGAAGCCTCGTTGGCTATCAGGGCCAGGTGATCCAGGGACCTATCACTTGTACTGCAGCTATAAAAACTGAGGCACAGCTGTGTGCATAAGCTCCCTCCATGAAGATACTGGTGACTTAGAGTGGGCTAAAGGCAAGAGAGATATCTATCTGCGGGCTTTCCCATTTCTGGGAAGAATCAAAGCCAGTCCTTAGATGAATGCTGAATTGGGAGCCTCAGGTAGGAGCTTTTAAAGTATGCAGCTGGATTTCTTTTAGGGAAATACTGGAAAATGGGCATTTTTATCTCTTCCTTCTGTGCTGAGCCCCATGGAATAGCCAGTTAAGAACTTCTTTGTTCACTATAGTTCGGTGGGACTCAAATGAAAACACTGTTGGCTACCAGACCCAGGTCATGGGGGACCCATCCTTCAAGTGGCAGTGAAAAAGCTGAGGCCCAGACTAGTGTACAAGCTCCTTTCAGGGAGACACAGAAGACTTGGAGTAGGCTACAGGGAAATGGCAGGGATGTGTATATGCCAGTTTCCCCAGTCTGAGGAGGATTACAGCCAGGTCATAAAATGTGCAAAATTACAAACCTGACCCTCAAGCAGCTGCTTTCAAAGTATGCAGATGGAACTTTTTCAGGAAAGATAGGAGATGGGCAATTTTGCTAGCTCCTTTGGCACTAAATCCTGGGGTGATTGCTGTAGTGAGTACTTATGTGGCTGTTAACACTGCTCCTTTGTTTATTATAGACTCGTGAGTCTCATGGATACAAGCTTCATTGGCTTTCACAGCTAGATGCTTTAGGGGCCCATCCTTCAAGTGGCAGTCTTAGAAGCTGGAGTGCTAAATGTGGGTCCAAACCCTTTACTCCTTAGGAAGAAGCTGGGATTTGAGAGTTCCCTCCCGATTGTATGGAATCGTGCCAGGGGGTGAGATTCATGGTGAAGATGTATCTCAGTCTTTCCTACCCATTTTGGTGTGGGTATTTTTTTAATTCACTCAGTATGTAGGAGTTGCTCTTCTAGTCTCTGGATTTATTTCAGAGGTAACTTTTTCATACGTAGCTGTACATTCAGTGTGTTTGTGGGAAGAAGGGAATTCAGAAGCCTCTTATGCTGCCATCTTGGTTGACCCTCCTGCAAAATTTTATATTGTGGTTGTGTTGCCAATCCATTAGTTTCCTTTCTCTAGCATGTGAAACATGAAAGTTATATACCATCTTCTCATTTAGTATTTCCTAATGGTCATCCAAATTGGTAAAATTCTAGGCACATTTCAAGGAATAAAGAAAATTATATAGATTTAACAAAATAATGAAGTTTGTCCAGCCATACTTAAATGTACAGATATTTAATTTCGTGATACAGGATTAAAGCAGGAATCATCATGAGCATATTTGACTATACTTCCTCAGTTTGGTGAGTAAGAATAGAGAGTGAAATGGAGACTGAAAGAAATGAGTTTTACTTCTGCGATTCAGGTATCAGCTGGAGTCTCCAGTCCCTTTAGGATCTAGATCATATTTGCATTATCCCTTTTTCAATTCCCTATGAAATTTTAAAACCTCTCCCAAGATTTCTGCAGATTCCTTTATGGTAAAAATTCTCGAGATTAACTCTCAATCTGGGTTCCTGCATTTGTGCATGTTTCTATTTTCTGAATATTATTAGGCTGATGTAGACTTGGCCCTTTCCTCAATTTTCTTAACAAATCAACTAAAAAATGTGGATAGAAATAGACTTGAATAAATTGAGGTGCAGAGGAGTTTGCAGTATAGCAACACAAACATTTCAAGTTGTATGTTAGACCTTTGTGCTCTGACAGTGTCCTTCAGCATCCACTCCCTGCGACGTTGCACTGTACCTTCTTCACCTCAATTAATGCCCAACATTATACCATTTTGTGTGCTCTTCTCCTGCTCAATGTACTTTTCTGCCCTTCCAGTACTAAAATCAAATTCAAACTTTTTGCTTATGCAAAAAAAGTTTACCCCCAAGTTATTTATCAAGCATGAATATGTTTTTTTCCCAGGAAAGCTATGCTAGATAGAATAAAATTTTAACTTTTGCTTCACTTAATTTTATATTTGTTAATTCAGCATTCCTACAGGATAAATTGGTCCATGTTGAAAATGGGTTGTGCCAAGAATATGGATCTAAAATAGTTTCAGGATGAAGAATCAATGTGAAAATCAGAGGAAAAATTACAGGTGTTATGATGAAAAAAAATAAAAATTAAGAAAAGGCTAATAAAGCTTTGTGAAGCTACAAAAACTACTAAAGAGACATCAAGCATTTAAATCTTTATCTTGTCCTTTTTATGCATCCTGCCTAGAACAAACAATCACATACATGATGCTAACCATGAACCTATACTAACAAAGTTGCCCAGGACTTGAAAGTAATAACAATAGATGCTCAATAGCATCAGTAAGATTGGATGGGAGATCCAAGTAAGTTTCACGTGTGAAAGCTTAACGAAAAGTATTTTGTTGGGGGATTAAAAATTCTTTCCCATTCTTCCTTCCTGCTCCCTACTTCCATCCCTATGCCTGTGGAATTATAGTTGTAGAGGAAAATACCATTATCTAAGCTGATCTTCTAGTCGGGTTGTGAACAACAGATACATTTTAATGAAATAACTGACCATAGTTGTGGAATTAGTGTCCTTGAGAAAGTACCGCAACTGTGTGCACAGCATCCCCTGGATCAGACACTGGCTTTTTAGTGTGGCAAGAGAGAAAAGAATCTAAAAACAAAGTGTCCAGTTTCCAATTAGGTTTTCTGAGACGTTATTGGTCCTATCAAATGTTGCAAACAACAGCTCACTTTTGGATACTTTTCAGAGAGAGTTTTCAGTATATCCCCTTTTCACTTTTAGCCTAGACCGTTAAAAAAATTTTTTTTTAAATTACTTCAACATGTAATTGTAAAGCTGTTTCCATTAGCATATTCTGTGGCAGGGATTGAATGGGGCTACAAGTGAAATGAAACATATGCTTTCGGGTATGCAATATTGAGAAAATTAATACATACACATATGGAACAATTAATTAAGCACATAAAGTAATACGTGTTGAAATGTCAAGATAAGTGGCCTAAAGTAAATTATTTATGTTCTGGACAGACAGAAATCACTGATAATTAGAAGACATTTTACATATGTATTTATTTAATTTTATCTTACCTTGTTTTAGAAAGAATTCAAGGTCACATACATTCAATATAACAAAATAGAATTCGGAGGACCAAAACAAATACCTTTGGTGTAACTGGTGCAACAGGATCTTCTTTAGTAGAAAATGAATAAATATGAATAAACTACTGCAAACAACAACAACAACAAATAGTAGTGATAGTGGTGTTCATTAAGCATGCAGTATGTCATAATATATATATTTTTTTTGCTAAAAGGGTAACAAATCAAGTATTTTTCATCTTGAAATATGTATCAGTAGCTGGTAAACACTATCAAAATCTCAATTTCCACTCTAGATTCAAAAGCAATTTTTAATTCAGGAGGCTTAAGCAAGAACATCAGATTTAGAAATTTAGCACTTAAAAAAACCCATCAAATCAATAATAGACGTGCCTTGTCTTCACAGTCCTAGCCAGAGAAACCAAGGTGCCATGAATTGGAAGAAAACTTGTGGCTAAACCATGCTTTTTGTTTTCTTCTAGCTATGACATAAACAGAAAATTTAAGAAACATCTTCCTATTGACTATCATTTTTGTGCGTACTTTCTACTTTACTCCTTCACTCAGCTAATTCCTTTTGTAATTTGAGGATAGACTGGCTAAAATCTTACCCAAATTTGAAAGACTAGTTATGTTTTCTGTTACTTGGATGTTGAGAGCATGAGATTCTATTTTTTTAATTAAATATATTGGAGTAATATTGGTTAAAAAAATTATATAGGTTTCAAGTGTACAATTCTATAATACATCATCTATATATTGCATTGTGTGTTCCCCACCCAAAGTGTAGGGAACACACAATGCAATGCAAAGTGTTACCTGTCTGTAACTATGTATTTGACCCCCTTTACCATTTTCTACATCCCACCACCCCCCTTTCCCTCTATTATTTGTGTCTATGAGTTTTTGTTTGTCTTCTTTATTCATTTGTTGCTTTCAAGTTTATATCACACATATGAGTGAAATCATATGGTTCTTGACTTTTTCCATCTGACTTATTTTGTTTAGCATGATATTCTCATGGTCTGTCCATGTTATTGCAAATGGCAGTATTTCATCTTTTCTTATGGCTGAGTAGTATCCCGTTGTACTACAACTTCTTTATCCAATCATCTATCGAAGGATACTTCGGTTGTTTCCATGTCCTGGCCACAGCGAATACTGCTGCAATGAACATAGGGTTATATATATCTTTATGAATAAATTTTTTCAAATTTTCCAGGTAGTTACCCAGAAGAGATTTTTCTGGATCATATGGTAATTCTATTCTTAATTTTTTGATGAACCCTCATACTCTTCTCCATAGTGGTTGTGCCAATTTTCATTCCCACCAGCTGTGTATGAGGGCTCCTTTTTCTCCACAACTTTTCCAACACTTGTTATCACTTGTCTTATTTATAATAGCCATTCTAACAGTTTAAGGTAATATCTCATTGTGGTTTTGATTTGCATTTCCGTAGTAATTAGTGAAGTTGATCATCTTTTCATATATCTGTTGGCCATCTGTATGTCTTCTTGGGAGAAATGTCTGTTCAGGTCCTCTGCCCATTTTTCAATTGGATTTTGTTGTTGTTGTTGTTGTTGTTGTTGTTGTTGTTGTTGAGCTGTATGAGTTCTTTATATATTCTGGATATTGGCTCCTTATCGGAGATGTTTGCAAATATCTTCTCCCGTTTGGTTGGTTGCCTCTTTGTTTTGTTAATGGTTTCATTTGTTATGCAGAAGCTTTTCAGTTTGCTATAGTTCATTCTTTTTTTTTTGCTTTTACTTCCCTTACCTTTAAGGTCAAATTCATAAAATCCTCTCTAAAACCAAGGTCCGTAAGTTTAGTACTTGTTTTTTTCCTATATATTTTATTGTTTTAGGTCTTATAACTAGGCCTTTGATCCATTTTGAGTTAATTTTGTGTATGGTAGCAAATAGCAGTCTAGTTTCATTCTTTCTGCATGTGGTTTTCCAGTTTTCCCAGCACCAGTTATTGATATTAGATTGGTAAATTAATTCTTGGCAACCCGTGGTTTGGGTGAATTTACAGACTAGCAGAAATGAGGACAGAGTCCTAAGAAAGATCATAACCAAAAGGATTTTCTTCCTTTGCAGGGAAGAGTTTTTATAAGACTCTTGAATTGTTATTTTATGAACTCTGGAAGAAAAGTATTTCATATTTATTATATAGATGCAGTTTTAATATTCTTGAAAGTGCAAAATACCTTCTCTCTTGTATGTTGAAGTACACTAAAAATAAAAAAGAAAAAAATAAGAAGACATTCTAAATAGAAGTCAAGTTGGTAAGAAAGCAAGGCAATTTGAGAGAAATAAAATAAGTCTGTCTTTAAATTTTTAAGATCCATTAACACTTATATTTAGTTTTAGAAGAGAAGGAAAAATGAATATATTTCTGATTTTAAAATTAGTGTTTTACTAGTCATCTTTTTCCACAGGGCGCACCTGAATGACCTTGAAAATATCGTGCCATTTTTTGGTATCGGCCTCCTATATTCCTTGAGTGATCCAGATCTCTCTACAGCCATCCTGCACTTCAGGCTCTTTCTTGGAGCACGGATCTATCATACAGTTGCATATTTGTTACCTCTTCCCCAGCCAAATCGTGCTTTTTCTTTTTTAGTTGGATATGGAGTTACTTTGTCGATGGCTTACAGATTGCTGAAGAGAAGATTGTACCTGTAAGGAGAATTATACAACTCATTATCTAATTAGGTTCTAAGAATTCTGTACTTTCAATTTATAATGAATACTTTTAAGATTTTAAGTGGGAGGAAACAGAGAAATTAAGATGGGGAATACCTAGTCTGAATATGAATATCAACAGAATTCTTTATTTTTATGTTATACTTGCACTAGAAATGAAAAATAATTCTTAAGTCTTTTGTCTTATTCTTAAAGTACTTTGTTGTAAATTTTGATTATAATTTGTAACATTCGTTCAACATTTTATATTTTAAATCTATAAAAAGAGGGAGTGCACGTATGAGAAACCTGTATTTCGATATTGCTGAAACAAGCATATGAAATAAAGAATTTAAAGAATAGTTTTATTTGGTTTTCTTTTTCCCAACTTGTATTTTGAAAAGTTTTAAAGCTATAGAAAAGTGGAAAGTTCTACAGTGAACCTTTATATATCTTTCACCTAGAGTTAGCAGTTGTTAACATTTTGCCATATTTGCTTTAGCTCTATCACTCAATGTTTTTTTCTGAAAAATTTGAAGGTAAGTTTTAGATATCAATATAGTTCAGTCCAAAGTACTTCAACATGTGTCTCCTATCAACAAGATAGTCTCTAAATAACCACAATACCATTATCACACCCAAGAAATTTAACATTAATACAAAATATTATTTAATATATATAATTTATATTTAAATTTCCCCAATTTTCTTAATAATGTCTTTTACAATTGCTTTATTTTTGATCCAAGAATCAAACAAGGACCACACAAGCCTTTTGTTATCATTTCTATTTAGTTTTCAGTAAAATCAAAGAATACTTTAACTTTTTTTTCCATTTTTTTTCTTTTTCAATTTTTTACCTTTATGACCTTCACATGTTTTTGAGGAGTAAAGGCTGGTTGTTTCACAGAATTACTATTAATCTGGTTTTGTTTTGTCTATTATTTTCTCATTCTTAGATTAAGATTAAACATTTTTGATGATGTAGTATCACATTACAACACATCAATAGGCATATGATGTCAGTTTGTCCTATTATTGGTGATGTTAAATTTGATAAGTTTAGTAGGGTAGTACCATCCATATTTATCCATTGTAAAGGTGCCGTTTTTATCTTCATAATCATATGTGAGGTGATAAATTGAGACTTTGTAGAAATCCTGTTCTACAAACTTTGACCTCATAGATTTAGCATCTAATGATGTTCAGTTGGTTTCTGCATAAAAATATAGACATATAAACATAAATTTATAAAATATATATAAATATACAAACCCATAAACACATATAAGTCCAAATTTAGATATTTTTGACTTAAGTAGAATTGTGCACTTAAACCTTTATCAAAAGAATGAACTTTTAAATATCAATACTTTTCTTGTACTTGCCTTCCAATTATAGTATTAATTTTTCCTTCTAGCTCTTGATTAGTCAATTTTAAATACATATTTCTTAAATAATGCTTTTAGTGGTTCTCATAATTGTTCATTTAGGTTCACCACACAAGAAAGAAGGCATTATGTAATATTTTAGTTTCAATTGACTATCAAGAATTCTGTACAAATTTCTCTTCACTTCTTTTCATAATGTTAAAAGCAGCTTGGCATATCATATTCAGGAAATCTTTACGGTGTAATTAATGGTAAAGACCATGAGGTCAGAATCGAAAAGTCCAAAATTAGAGGATTGGATATTCTTTCATAAATAAACTCTATTTTTCTCCTGTGCCCCCTTCCCCGACTGCCACCCCTGCTATCTGGATTAGAGCAACTTAATTACCCTGTCTGATCTATAGTTTTTCTCATTTTGTGATGTTTTTTGAAGGTAAAATGATCTATGCATGTGAAGCCCATGATAAATACTTTCTAAACAATTGTCTTCTCCACATGTAAATTATTTGAATAATGTAACAATAATAAAGATTAAGATAGCTGAGATTTTCCTAGCTTCACATGAGATATTTGTTTAATAATTGTCACTTCTCTCATTGTGTTCTTAAAATTTCTACTTTCCTGGTAATGTTTCTCAGAATAGTAGTATCGTAATGGTTATCCATTCAACTATCTTTTCAGGGGATAGGTTTGATTAGACCCTGAGAGGTCAACTCTTAAGAACTAAAATATAAATGAGACAGAGTATAAACCAGATTAACATTGAAACTCATTCTTGTAACTGTTCCACTGACTGGTGATCTAAACCTCAGGATCAGTCTGTTCTGCCCCAGTGGTCAAGCTGCCTTGGAAGCTAAATTGCGACCAGAAAGGTTCTGTTGATTTTCTCAGAGGGAGCACTTCCAAAGGAACCAAAGTTACTCCATGACCCAGTACTCTCAACATTGTACATAGACTTATGTGGCAAAAAAAAAAAAAAAAAAAGTTTTGTAGAACATGGCTAGGTATCAAGGAGAGTTAGATGAGCCAAATGTTAATTGGCACAAGACTGAGATAATCTGACACATTTCAAGATAGAAGCGATCTCATGAATGAGACTCAAATACCTATACTCCAGTGCTGCTGGTACCCCACATTCATCTTCACACTTGGAACAGCCTTGCAAGTGGGACTGGCATGACCACATTCGATGATATGAGTCCATCACTATTGTTGGTGTTTAGATAGACACAGTCAATGCTTATCTTTGTATTCTTTTTCTGTTTCCTTGGCTATCTAATCTCTCTTCTGTTTCATATTAAAACACAAAGAATCTACCTCTTGGGTCTTATTAACCTGGATGCTAGTGTCTTGACATGTCTATACTGTGTCAGCTAGGAGGTTAATTCTTACAAGGTAATTGTACAACCTTTGGTTCCTAGTTATAGGGGAACCCAAAGAACCACCTAAGCATTGCTAATAGCTACCCTCCCACTATAACATGAACTATTTCTTAGACATATCTTCAGGCAATGAAGAGAAGGTATGGAGTTTCTGGTGCCCAAAATGTTGAACTTGAATGCAGAGAGAAACTCAAGCCTAGACAATCCTACATGGGATCCATAGACCATTCACCTGATGGTTCTACTTTATAAATACCAAAAAAAAAAAAAAAAAAAAAAGTTTTTTTGAGTTGCATCACACTAATTCTTGGAGGCAGATGATGAGAAGTGAGGCAATTTGCCTTGGGAGTCTCTACAATCCATTTAGAAACAGAAGCACAAAAATCCTATGATCATCTCTCCCCTGCCATCCTGAAATGTCAGCCCTGTGGGAAGCTGATAGGTGTTCCTGCTATCAGCGGAAGAAGCACCTCTACATTCATATCTTTCAGAGTACTTTATTCACTATATATCCTATGTAAACTGTTGAATTTGACAAGGAGGAGTTGTTGAAGGCAGACTACTGGGAAGGGGCTATGTTGGGTTGAATTTGGCACCAATCTCTCATACTTGACAGCTCTAGTACAAGATTGTGGATGAGCTATAGGACCTATGAGTCTCCTCAGTCAGCAACGTAGGCCCTAAGTCACATTTAATTCAGAAAGCCCTGACAGCCCTGCATAAAATGGGAGCAGTAAAATGGAGAGAGAGGAGCTGTGTGCAAGAGTAGGCCATTTAAGTTATTTCCTTTTACTGGAGTTTTGGAAAATATGAACCAGGACAATATAGACTATGAAACACTACAAGGAAATCTGCATTAACAATTTAAAGAAAATAATTCTAACTTAAAGCCAAAGTGATAGTTAAAATCTAAGAGTGGAGAGTTAGAAGTAGCTGCTTAAAATTCTTCATCTTTTAACCTAAATTATATATCTATCTCTATATTTCTATATAAATAAAACCACCTAAAATAAAGAGGAAAGTAAAAGATTAAAGCAGTTTTGTATAGTAAAACACTGGATTTCTGAGTCTTGGCTCTGACACTTTCTGGCTGCCCGAGATAATGATCAAGGTATTTAACCTCCTTAAGCCCCATCTTTAATTCTAAAATTGCAAAATTAATACTTTACCCACTGTATTAATAATCTTTTGCCACAATAATACTGTGTAACAATCACTCATGACTCAGTGGTTTTACAAATAATTCTGCAAGATCGAGCTGACGTTGCCTGGGTTTGCTCGTGTGTCTGCTGTGTTAAGCTACAGGGTGGCCACGTGGTTTTGCTGGATGTGAGTCTGTCTGGCTGTCTCACATATTTGGGAATTGGCTGTGGCTTGGCTAATTCCAAATGACCTCAACTAGTATTACTGGCACAACTCAACTCTATTCCATGTGTCTCATTCTCTAGTACAGGGGTCAGAAAACTTTGGCTCATCAGCCAAATCCAGACTGTGGGCTGTTTTTATAGATAATTTTTTTTTTGGAACACAATTGTGCTCATTCGTTTTCTCATCTTATATGGTTATTTTTGTGTCACGATGGCAGACTTGAGTAGTTGAATAGTTGCAATAGAGAGCACGTGGTCTCAAAGCCAAAAAGATTTGCTACGTGGTCTTATACAGAAAAAGCTTGCTGACTGTAGCCTGCTATCGTGATAACCCCATGTTATCGTGGCCATGGCACAGTAAGAGGAAATGGAAAAGCATAAGCACCTTTTGAAGCTTCTGCATGTATCACATCCCATAAGATGCTATTGGCCAAAGAAAGTCATATTTATGACTGCAGAATTAAAGTGCTAGGAAATGGACTTAATCTTATTAGTGAGAAGAACTGCAGTGACATGGCATGAGAGCACGCATGCATGGAGAGATGAAGAATTTAAACTTTTCATGCAATCAAACGACAGTACCTGCACACTTTATGATGTTATTATGAGGTTTATTTCAGACACATGTAAAGAATCTTATAAATTCTACAACATTATGTAATTAAAAAAGCATTCATTCAAATGTGTCATAATTTTATCAGATTCGTGGTGACATGTTATACACTCAGTATGATAGCAATAGTTATAAGTAAATAAAAAATGTGATACTGGGTGTGTGAACTTGGCCTTCTCCTTCTCATTTGCAATGTGCTGCCTTAGGGAAACAGATGGGACAAGGAACAAATATTTGAATAGCCTTATTGCCTCTATAATCAAGTTGGTTCCCAAACTGTGCCCAGTCTGTTCGCTTGAAATTATCATCTGCACCCTGCTCCCAACCAAGTGTTTCATCAAAATTAATCAATTTCTGACTATTGGCATATTGAATACAGAACAGACAACATTATTGGCCTGAATATAAAATTTTTGTGTTAGTACTTGTTGAAATAATTGTATATTATCTTGATATGTGTTGTATAAATCATGAAAATAAAGGCTGTGCTAAATCCTTGTTTGAGCTACTAAATCTATAACTTGATAACTAATGGAATGTAGTTTACTTTTTGTTTATAACTCATTTTTCATGGCAATATATTTGGAGTTGAGAACCAAAAAGTGGTCTGATGATAGCTTTGCCACTAACATGAGACACACAGGCAAATCATCTACTCTTGCTCTCTCCATTTCTTTACATTTAAATAGATTGAATTAGAAAAATATTCAAATCTCCTGACTCTAAAAATTTTATTTGTTCTGGAGGCAGGTTTGGTCTTCTCTTTTTCCAGAGATAAAATATGAATAGCAAGATGTGGGAATAGTTATAGTAGAAAGCTTATAACATCTATTAATAAGGTCAAAGTTAAATTTGTGAGCTTAGGAACATTTTGGAGCTAGTGTTTTAGGATAATAATCTTTAAATCAATTTTCTCTGAATCACCAATGTGATGTCACCAAAACCAAATGGTCATTTGTTAATTGTTCAGGGCAAAAATGCATTGAGTTACCCCATTTTAAGATTTCCTTCTATTAAATTTTCTTCAGACATTGAACAAGCTCTCACTTAAGTGGTCCAGACACTAGTAGTCATAACTGTGCATGGGCCAAACAACTAGATGCTCAGAAGTAAGTGAAATAGCGTACCTTGGTCTTTTTCATTCTGGGCTCCCAGAATCTTGACTCTAAGAGTAAGTTAGGTTCCAATCAGTCCAAATATCTAATCATAAAATAGCAGAAAATGTTTTATTCGTTGCTTCATAAAAAAAAAAAAATTTACAAAGGCCTCCTATGTGTCAGATACTCTTCCAGGAACTTGGTATACATCCATGAATAGATAAATAAAGATCCTTACCTTGTAGAGTTTACATTCTAGTGGGGATTTTTTGATTTAGGGCTTGTAAAGAAAGCAAAGGATTTGTTGAACTAACTGAACCCATACTATAATAGAAATCAACTATGTCAGAGGTCAGTCCACTATGGCTGATGGATCAAATACAATCTGCCACCTATTTTTGTTTGGCCTACAAGCTAAAAATGATTTTTACTAATGATCATTTGCAATAAATTTGGTGATTGGGAACACTACCCTTGAACTCCAATTAAATACAATGCTATCTTTTGAATAAAATTCCATTCTTTTCATCAGTAGATCTGAATCACAAAAACAAAATAGTGTTCCATTATTATTGTTAGCTTTTGAATTTGATCAATAAAAATGTGGAAGTTAGTTTTCTCTTTTGTTATATAAGTACCTACATAACATATTTAATTTTGCCTCTTAGCTCACAACTTGATTTTGCTTCTTAGCTCACAAAGTCTAAATATTTACATCTGGCCTTTTACAGAAAAGTTTGTGAATCCTTATTCTGTACAACTGAATAAAAAAGGATATAAAGGAATATAGAAATTTTTCTAGTTCTTTCTCACTAAATAACTGTTACCAGAATTTAATCAAAGTGACCAAGAAAACAATTTTATTTCAACATTGATCCTCTTGTATTTGACCCAAATTATCTATTTTATTTTTAAATTATTATGTACCATATGGTTGGTACATACTGGAATATTTGGTAGTCTTTTAAGTATTTGCACAGCTGTTAAAAAATTGAGATATTGTTAACTGACTTATACGAAAATACAACTTCTCATCAGTGCGCATTGAGCCTGTGTGTACCCTCCCTCGTAGCAGAATTTTTTCCCCGAGATCAGTACTCTTGATATTACAATGATGAATATTGAAGTCTGAAAGCCCTTTTGGCTGGAAAAGTCTCTTTTTGCTTGGAGTAGATATATAGAAATCATGACATTTCCAGTGTAACACTGTTAAATCACTCACTTCTCAGAAATGGTAGTTAAAACCATTAATATTTAATCACATTAAACCCAATGCCAAGTAGTTCACACTAACAGAGAGCAGAATAAGCTATGGCCAAATGAAACTGAATGAAAAACTCAGAAACAGCTGATGAGGTCTAATTTAACATCTTTGTTTTTTCCTGGGACATTTGTGCTCATGGTGGTGATTTTATATTGCGTGCATATAATATAGTTATGGTTATTGCCTTAAAATTGCTCCTATTTCTTTGATGGATTTAAATTTATTACTATTTTATGGAGAAATAGTGTATTGTTCCACTAGGAAAATCATGATTTTCCATTGCTCTGCCCCACAAAAAAATTTTAAATCCACTAATTTAAAAATCACCCTAAACTCTTTACCAAAAACAAAAAGAATAACCATTATGCTTAGAATTCTGAGTTTATTTCAAAATGTTTCAAAATATGAACTAGAAAACTTTCACATATTCCCATTTTTAGGAATCTATGCCAAATTACACCAGTCAAAAATATGAAAGTACTTGTGAACAAGGCTATTCATTGAAGCACCACATGTAATAGCAAAATACTGCAATTTAAATTTTTATCAGTAGGAAATGGTTGAACAAATAATAATGTATTTATACAATGGATTATTATGTAGCAATATAAAAGAAATTTAAAAAAATCTCTATCCAAAGAAATTCAAAACACTAATTTGAAAAGATATGTGCACCTCTATGTTTACTGAAGCACTATTTACAATAGCCAAGATATGGAAGCAACCTAAGAGCCCATCAATAGACGATTGGATAGAGAAGTGGTTGTACTTATGTATAATGAAATATTACTCGGCTATAAAAAAAAAATTACCATTTGCGGCAACATAGATAAACTCAGAGGGTATTATGCTAAGTGAAATAAGTCAGAGAAAGACAAATATCATATGATCTCACCTGTATATGAAATCTAAAGAACAAAATAAATAATGAAAACAGAAACTGACTCATAGATACGGAGAACAAACTGATAGTTGCCAGATGCAAGGGGGTTTAGGGGTCTGGATGAAAAAAGTGAAGGGATTAAGAATTACAGATTGGTAGCTACAAAATAGTCATGGGATGTAAAGTACAGCATAGGCAATATAGTCAATAATATTGTAATAATCATGTACAGTGCCAAATGGGCACTAGACTAATTGTGGGGGATCACTTCATAAATTATATAAATGTCTAACCACTATGCTGCACACCTGAAACTGGCATAAAATGATATTCAATGTCAACTGTAATTGAAAATAAAATAAATCTCCATGTTACTATGGAATAATCTTCAAAATATGACTACACACACACACACAGACACACGCGTGTGTGTATGTATTTGTGCTTATATTTTACCAATCAGTAACAAGAAACTGGGAATAGAGTAAAAGAGAGGGATAGAAACTATTTATTTAATATCTCGTTTTAAGATGTGGCTTTGGAAATTTAAATATTTACATAATTATTAAAAAATTAAAACCCAAAGAGCAATTTCTAATTGAAAGTAAAAAGAAACCTCAAAGTGAGTCCTGTTGATGACACAACCTCCCACAGAGGAATGATCCCAAGTGACTTTAAAACATAACAGTTTGATTGTATATCCCTGGTGGGGACAAAAGAACTGTAAAAAAATCTTTTCAGTAATGATATAATTGGTAGTAGTGTCAGTATTATTCTGAGACCATTGTGTATGTAGTATGGGATACAGCAAATGAGTAATTATGTTGGTGTCATTGAAAACTAGTATTTGGGGCATGGCAGGAGAGATACAGATAGGAAGTCAGGTTAAATGAAAACCTTGTCCTTCTAACTTTGAATTGGAAGTATTAGTTTGAACTTATGATGTGTCTTATTTAAAACAAAACAAAGATTACCATATTTTCTATGTCCACTAAAAAGAACTAGTGATCAGATGCAGAAAATGTAAGAACATGGTATATAACTTGTCATATCAGAAAATAAGAATGCTAGTTTTATCTCAAAAGGACTCAGGGGCCAAAATGAATAACTCTCATGTACTTGAGTATCAGTAAGTACAATAGTTGCAATAAATTGTAAGACAAATGAGTTTGAATCCATGAGTTCATAAAATACATAGGTATACACACAAATATGTACACATACGTATGTGTATATACACACATGATATACATAATATATTTAGAAGGCCACATACATAGTTTTTTTTTGAAGGATGTTAGGGATCTTATTCTTTTTGAAAATTGTTAAAAAAGAACCAAGTATTTATCTTGCCTCTCCTGTGCAAACTGCCTCAGCATAACCAATCACTGTTGAGGGGGAAATACCTTTTTGTAGAAGAACATCAGCTAAAAATTGAAGTAATACTTTATCTTTTTAGTACCTAATGAATTAATGGATCTAAGTAATGACTGTCGATGGCTGCTAACATCACAGAAAGAAGATAAATGGAGTTTTTTATTTCTTAAGGTAGTATACAACATGATCTATGACGTTGCCTAGACAAGACAACATAAATCTTCACAAGCCTCTAATTTTGAATACAAATTTATAGGAAATGCAAAGCACAAATATCATCGTGAGGATGTTGTAAGAAATATTCAGACTGAGGAAAGCTTTAGAGGACAAACAACCCATTTCTTTAACAAAAACTTGAAGAGAGAAAGAGACAAAGTGAAAAAGAGGCAGATACAGAGGGAGAACCTATAGATTAAAGAAATTTGAGAGATTTGTTATCTGTCAATATATGGATGTTATTTGGATTCTAATTCAGAAAAAGGGAAAAACATTAAGCAATTGGGGGAATGTGAACATGATTGAATATTTGATATTAAAGAATTGTTTCAATATTTTCAAGTGTGAAAATGTTATTGAATATACAAAAAAGAATAACTTGTAGACACATCTTTGGAATGTTTGCAGGAGATGTGATGTCTGATATAGCTACAAAATTCAGAGATGGGATAGAGAGGGACAAGAAGGTGTCAGTCTAAAGGAAGCAAAATTGGTCATGAGTTGGGAACTGTTGAAGCTAAGTGAAAGGTATGTGGAGAATTATTACACTATTATAAATAAAAGTAAAGAGAATACACTATTCTCTTTACTTTTATTTATGTTTGAAATGCTCTAAAATGAAATGTTAAAACATAGAGGGTAGCGGGGAGCAAATTCTTCTAAGCCTTAAAGCTATAGCTTATCAAAACCTAATGAATTAGATGTTGCCTGTTGAACTAATGCTTTTAAAATATTTTGTACTCTGTAGAAGAAGATTACATATAAGCTGAAGCATATTAGTGAATATCTGTGATTAGTATTTTTATAATAGTAAAACTTTATATTATTTTCCAAATCTAGATTCTCCTTTAAAGTTTTTGTTAAGATGATGCCATTTGGGGCCAGTATCTTAATATGACAAACTCTGTGTGTGACTGTCCATATATAATGGAGATAATATTTTTGAAATATGTTCACAAATAATAATCTCTTTCTTAAACCATGCAGTCCTTTTTTTGCCCTTAATGCATGCCCTGAGACTTTATCATATCACAGAAGAGGAGAATGGGTACCTTCTAGAACCAAGAGGCCATGAAGTAGAAAAGATATGTAGTACAGATATGACATGGGTGAATTTCTCACTGGAAAGAAACAAGAAACACTTCTTGTGCAAAAGAGAGGGGTTTCAAAGAGAATGGATATAGGGTTGGGGTGCTACTGGGGTCCCTTGAGGGACACATTCCTGGCCTTTATGAAAAGATAGAGACCTCAATGTAGACTATGCTCCATGTAGTTGGTTTAATAGTGCCTCCCTCAAAGATGGATACAAATCACAACACCCAGAATCTATAAATGTAACCTTATATGGAAAAAAGGTCTTTGCTGATGTAATTGAATTAAAGATCTAGAGATAAGATTATTCTGAATTAGGATTGGCCCTAAATTCAATGGCAAATCTTTATAAGAGAGAGGCGAAACAGATACAGATATACAGAGAGAAGGTCATGGGTTGTGGGCAGCCATCAGAAGGTAGAAGAAAGGCATGAAACAGAGTCTCCAGAAAGAAGGAACCCTACTGACAACTGGATTTCAGACTTCTGGTCCACCAAATTGGAGAGAATACATTTTTGTTGTTTTAAGCCACTTAGTTTGTGATAGTTTGATACAGCAGCCCTAGGAAACAAATATGCCCCACTTCTCATAGTGAACTCTGGGAAAAATGAATCTCATAGAGTGCCCCAGTGCAAGATGAGATGGCCAAAAGGGTAGTAATATTGATGTCACGTGGTTTGAAAGGGAGAGGTCCAGCAATAAGACCCCGAAGCCTCTCATGGCTCAGTCGTAGACTGTGGGAGTTCTAACATGCTCTGCTCTCAGTGGGATAGCTGAGAACCGTGGACTAACCACAGAGATTCCTGTAGTGAGGGCTACAGTAGAGGCTGTGGGTAGAGGCAGATGGTAGAGGTAGAGACCCAAGAAGGATCAGAGATTGGTTGGGAAATGGGAGATAATACCGGACACTAAATATGCAGAGAGAACAGACCATGGATTTCACCAGCGTGGACTTGTTAGAGCGGATTTAGATAGGATAGTCTGAGTTCAGAAAGCGGGAGAAACAAGTTACAGCTCGGAGAAGCAGAACCCAGGACAGAAATACAACACAATGTGTAGAGACCACCTCCCCAGTATAATCTTTTGCCAAAATTTTATTTGGAAAAGGAGGCGAAACTGGGAGAGAGAAATCGTTCGAATAAATAGTTTGAACTGAAATACCGGTTCATCTGCAATGGGCAGTTGTAATCGAGAGGAGGTTTAATGAGCATGAATGGACAAGTTTAAGAGCTTACTTGTCGTTTGATGGGTGGGGATAGGTGGATTGATTGAGGACTTTGAGATTAAATCAATTGGATAATTTTTTAAAGGCTACTTTAGAGTACATAGATTGTAGTATGTAAAATTTGACCTTGCTAAACATAGAAGAGGCAAACATCAGTCGTAATAGACTTTCAATATTCTTCTCATAATAAAATCCACTATGATTTTACCAGCTAATTTAGACCTAATTTAATTTATTTGCACATCCATCTGACTGTGAAAGAGTCAGCTTTTGTCAATGAAAATATAAAGCAACTTTATCTATTTTAGCTTCACTCTGACCATCAAAGGCCAGGAAAAGCTTGTCTCTTCTGGGGGCTTTGTTTTATCAGTCTGGGTGGCTAGCTTTGATTTGGCTTTGTCTTCTTGCTGTGAGGCTCACAAGTAACTCTCATTAAGAGTTCTGCTGATGTTAATTTTTAGATCAGCAAATTTGGAGGACTGTTTTTAATGTATTCAGTTTGTTTCAGAGCTTTGTGTCTTTTCTATCTCTCTAGGGTCAGGTCTGTTTTACAGGCAACTAGAAAGAGAGTATTGAAGTTATTGCCCATAAAATGCGGGTCTCCTATCTGTATTCACTCCTTAGCACACTGGCCTGAAGAATTTATCTATTGCTTTCCCTCTTTGCTTCATTCAGTGACTTGATAGGTATGGCCTAACAAGTGACCAGGGTGTCCAGCTGCATTTCAGGTGCTGCAAATCACTCTAATCTCTGCTTGCCTTCAAATGCAGTGACTAATTTGCTAGGGTGTGAGGTAACATTCAATAAATGAATCTAAATCCTCAAGTAGCTCACAGTTTGGAAATTCTTGGACTCCTTTGAGCAGGTTGGTGATTTTCCATTGCCACTAGATGTCCCTGTGTGGCTTTTCTTTAGGACATCAGTGCTGTACAAGTTATTTCTGATCTGCTAAATAGAAGGAAGTCTCTGCAGTCTCTGAAGTGGCAGTTGACAGTGGAATGTCATCCAAGCTGAAACCTGACACACCTTAGCCCTAATACACTGATTTCAAGTAGAAGGTCATGGCAAAGCTGAAAATGACTCTGAGACTGTGCAGAAATCAGAACTATCTCTATAGAGGTCCCTGGGTTCTTTCTAACTTGCATTCATTAAACTTCCCTGCCTCTCAGCCCACTCTCAATAGCCAAGACCAAAGCTTGTAAAACTGTCTCATGAAGAACTAGCTTTTAAAAAATAGTTTTTGCACTTCTGTTCTTTTGTAGATCAATATGTGGTCTTACTGCACATGACCAATTTTCAGCTTACATCACATGTAACACACTATGTGAGTTTGATAACACTGAAACTGGATATTCCGGGTTTAATGAAATAAATTCTCTGATTATGTGCTTGGATGTGACAGTATGCAGCAATGTCAGCTGACTATAAAAGTTTTTTAATGTATACTTTCAATTCTTATATCTGCTTTGTCATTGACTGGCAGCAGCCTGCAGACCACACTGGTCTAAAGACCACATTTTGAGAGGCAATGGCATAGATGTTACCATTAGGCTTAGTACTACATCCCTAAATTAAAACTAAGACTATGAGGAATTGCAGAGCCGCTTTAGTGGACTTGAGTGGAGACTCATGTAATGTTCAGAAGGTTGTGCCCTGTCTTTCCAGTGCTCCTGTTCTAGGCTAGGCCTGAACCTTCCATGGAGCAAATGTACTGGATCTCAGATTAAGGCTACTTTAAACAGAAGACAATGGGTGATCCCCATCAGCAATAGCAGTGGAGAGAGAACGTGAGTTCTCACAGCTTTTGAATCTTTTTGCAGAAATTAATCGAATCTTATAAAAGGCCACTTTGTACTTTAGAAGAGAAATAAAGGTGTCCCGGGAATGGAAAATACCATGTACTTGGATTCATTTTAATAATTACCCATAGTGACAGCGAGGTGATTGTGTGATGACTTACCTAGCAACCAGTTCCAATTACAGAAATTGTAGAAGGGAGTTTCAGCTTCACAAACTGAAGAATAGTTTGTTTACTCAGTGCACCAACAGTTAGTGTCCCAACAATCATTTATTAAGTCAGTTATTTGTAAAGCAAGAACACACTTTATCTAAAACAAAAGGTTGAGAGTAGTGGTTAAGTTTCTTGCTTACTTACAGAAAACCATTTAAACTAGACAGCAATGGAATTGAAATAACTAAGCAATATTTTTCTCTTTTTTATTATTCCATGGGTCATATCAAGTCAAGCTGCAAAGAACATTACTTTCTCTGTTCCAAACTCTTGAAATTCCAGTTCTAAATTTTGGTAGAAGGGATTCCCCCTTTCTTTCTCAGGATAGCCAGTGGAGAAATTGATTTCTCTGAACTTCCTTGCTCTGGAAGTCTCTCATAGCAGTAACCAGCAGAAAGGCAGGATTCCAGATGAAGAGGGATGTGGAAGAAGGGTTTCAGTAGCTGTTTCTTTAGAGTTTGAAGTATAAAACCAGGTTTGATGAGCAGTGTTGGGGCTTTTGTGATCAACACTCCCAGGAGTGCCTGAGAGGGATTAGATCCCTTGCAGAAAGAAAAACAGAGCGATGAGTGCCAGAAGCACCGGGTCAGATGTTACCAAGCAGAAGTGATTGTGAAGAGTGGAATTGGGCTGCACAAATGGGAAAGTAAGAGAAATGCTGGTGTGAGAAGGGAGTTAAGGGCAATATATATAGCTCTATGAGTCAGAGATTGAAATTCCACAGGTTAAGGCTGATTTTTATACGTTCACATTTTGGGGGCAAGGATTCCAGAGGAGAGGCCCTAAATGTGTCTTCCCAAAACATTGACTCTAGTGAGGGTTGACATCTGCAGTGTCTTCCTTGGGAACTATAATAGAGGCAGGGGGAGATGCAGGTTTTATGGAGCCTGAAGCTTATACAACTTGTGGATACATCAAAATTAAAAAAAAAAAAAAAGCAAACATAAAAGAATAAAATTAGGTATAAAAATAAATATTTAGATGAGAAAATAAAAACAACAAAATATCCATTTTTAAAAGCTAATAAGTACTATGAAAGTACATAAAAATAACAATATTTTCCCTGTCAGGGCAAGGAAACTGTAGTGAGAGGCTGCTCACGCAAGAGCAGTGAGTCTGAAACTGCCACCATTGTGGTGAAGGCAGCAGCAGTGGTGACCAAGGTGCAAGAGAAAACAACAGATCTGGGGCATAGTTTCATCAAACCTAAGGCCTGGAGGAACAGCAGATAACAGGGTGATGCTTATAATCAAAAAGTTTGTAAACTTTTGACATCCACCGGTGTTTAAGGAATATGGCCTGAGGAAAGAAAGGAGACAAGATTCCAGATATTATGCTGGTTACTTCCCAGTTCATTGTATTATTGTTACCCACATCCTCATGTTTTTTCTGTCCTTAGATTGGTGACCCCAAAATTTTCTGCCATGCTTAAACATTACTAATGCACTTAAACCACTAGAATATTGTATTAGTTAGCACTCTACTCAAACCCAGTCCCAACCTAATGGTATAGTTCCTTTACTGTCAATTTTGCTTAGTAATCTACTATATTAATAGATCACAATTTATCCAGTTTATACATATTTAGGTTGCTTCCACTTTTTGTTATTATAAATGCAGCCGTTAACAGCCAGATACATGTGTCCTTGTGCTAACATACAATATGAGCTTTGGAGTATATACCTAGGAGACAAATTATGGGACCATAGAATGCACACATTTCCAATTTCGTAGGTAATTTCAATTTTCTAAAAACATGGCATTAAGAAATACTTCCACTAGCAGTATATAAGAGTTCCTGTTACTCTATATTTTTATCAACACAGGTAAGTGTTAGACTTCTTAGTATCTCTCAAATTTGTGAATGGTTAGTGTTATCTCATTGTGGTTTTAATTTATTTATTGGCCTATGTAACTTTTTTGGCCCTTGGAGTTTTTCTTCTTAGAAGTGCTCATTCATATCTCTTGGCCATTTTCTTATTGATTTAGGAATTTATAGACTGAGAGGAAACATTTGCTATATATAAAATTGATTCAGAGAAGTACTTCATATCTTCTGAAAACTGGTACCTCTATGAATCAATATGAAAAAGATAGATACAATTTTATATATAGCAAATATTTCCTCTCAATCTACAGCTTGTCTTTCACTCTAAGGTTTCTTTTGATCAAACAGAAGTTCTTCATTTTAACGGAATTGAATTTAAACATCATTTCACTTTTGGCTTTTGGTGTGTCTGGATAAAATTTATGATAATGCTCCAAGTTTATAACAATATTCTTCTATATTTATTTCTAATATTTTTTTTACATATAGTCCAATATTCACTGGGGAAATTACCTTTTAAAATATAGTGTGCATTTGCAAATCCAATTTTATCACCATTTATTGAAAAGTTGATCATTCCCACTTAAATGAAATAAACTTTTGTCATATATGAAGTGTCCAGATATGCGTGTGTCTTTTTCTGGCCTCTCTATATTCAATTCCGTTGATCTATGTGTCTATTCCATGATCAGCAACACAGTAATTATAATAGCCATATATTATATATATGAGCATGTACCTCTTCCTCCGAACTTTTTCATCAAGGTCATGTTGTCTTTTTTTATGTCATTGCTGTATATATTTTAGTGTTAACTTATTAAGTTTTAAAACCACACACACATGCACACAAACACACATTCTCATAAAAATTTTGAATAGAATTATATTAAATCTATAGGTCAATAGAAAAGCTATTGAAAGACTTCTCATCCTTACACATTGAATCTTCTAACTCATGATCACAGTCATCTCTGAATTTATTTATGGGCACTATGAGATCTTTCACACATTTTAATTTCTTTGGACAATTTTCATGCCTCTTTGGTTAGTTTTATAGCTCCTTACTTAATATTTTTTATTCTATCATAAACTATCTTTTTCTAATTCTTTTCCCTGTTTGCTGCTGAGGTATAGAAATGCAGTTCAGTTTTACATATCATTTTGAACCCGGTAAACTTGCTTAAATCTTTTAATATAATAGATTCTTTTTGATTCTCCATTTACTTGTGTCTTCTAAGGTTTTTCTTGATTAGTCCAGACAGATTTTGTATATTTTTCTTATTCAGTCTTTTAAAGGACCAGCTTTATCTTTTGTTGATCTTCTCCAATTTATGTGTGTTTCCATTTTATTAGTTTCTGCTATTTGTTATTCTAGTTTCTTCTATTTTCTTTGGATTTATTTTAGACTTTATATTGTATTTTTTTAGGCTTATTTAAAAATATTCTATTTTTTAGGTGGATGCTTGAGGCAATAACTTTTATCTTTTCAGCATTCTAATATAAATATTTAAGGCTATAATTTTCCTAAAAGTACAGCTTTAGCTGTACCCTAGAAGCTTTGGCATACTAGATTTTGTTAGCATTCAATTAAAATGTTATAAATATTTTTTATTATAATATTTTTTATTATATATAAATTTATATAATTTAAAAATGCAAGCATACGAAATTCATTTTATAAGGCAGCATGCAAACATATTTGAGGACCTATATCCATTATACTAGAGTGCTGGCCCAAGAAAAGAGCTACAGAAAGGAAAGGGTATAGGCACCAGATACTGTAAGTGCTCTACTCATATTTCTTAAGTTCTCATTTTAGCATTTTTTTTCCCACTGACAAATGTAGTGGGATATTAGTTAGAAATATTATTTTGTCCTAATCTCTGCTCAGTTGGAAAGTGATTGGTGATGACCATTGTTTTGAAGAAAATTAGAATTGTGGATAACAAGCATTTGGAGAAAAAACCAAAAATTTCATTTTTGATTTCCAGAAGAGGTGTTTGGAGCCCTTGTCAAAAGCAAATAATTCTGAAGACAATATTTTTTTATTTAGAAAAATCAGCTTTATATGGAGAGAAGAAAAGACTCTTAAGATTCAAGAAGGCCTCTGAGGGAAGTATAACATAGAGTAAATGCCATAATAATAAACTGGAAAGAGAGTAGCAAACTCCTCAGCACACCACCTTTGATGGTGGTAATAATGGTCTTTAATCTGGAGTGAGTGCTATGGCTACTTGATAAGTGCCATTTGGGGAGAAGGGGATGGAAGGGTAGGTAAAGTCAACGAATGAGAGAGCATCAACGAATGAGAGAGCCACTATCACTGTCCTTTGTGGACCACTGTTTGCTGTGAAAAAGCTAAGCTGATGCTTGTAGATGCTCTGTTGCCATTTTAGTGACCACTACATGTCACTTGTATTAAGGAGCCATGTTGATTGTTGCTCATGTAGCTGTCAAGGCAGAGTTTTATATACATAGCTGCTTGCATGCTGTCTATGGATTTTTTTCAGCAGAAAAGACATCAGTCTATTGCCTAAGATTTTTCTCTCATCCTAGCAGCTGCATTGTGAACAGAATACCAATTTTTCATGGCTCAGGTATGTTATGAACCCTAGGAACAGCAGGTAAGTGGTTGTGCAGAGTTCGATGAGAGAGAAGTCTCCCAGCACCAGCATCTGGATGAAAAGGAATGGTGGTAAAATACCCATTCCATTGGAATCCTCTTTTATCCCCTCCCCACGTCGTTAAAGTAAATTCTATTTATCCTTATAGGTATATCTCAAATGTCTCACCTACTCTTCTTTTTATACATTTCCCAAGGAAATGTTGATTACCATCCCTCTTCTGGTAAACCACTGTATCTTGTGTTCCTAGCACTTGTTATAGTAGGTTGCCAATATTTGTTTACATTTGTTTCCACTTCTAGACTACCCAGTTATTAGTGTTATTTAGTCTTAGCATCTTCAACATATAATTTCTGACACATAAAGGACTTAGGAATTGCCAAATGAATAAATGAATATATTATTCCTTTCTTGTAAAAATCATATTAAGGCTTATTCTGTGTAGCATTTTTTAAA
This sequence comes from Pteropus medius, assembly GCF_902729225.1. NCBI lineage: Eukaryota > Metazoa > Chordata > Mammalia > Chiroptera > Pteropodidae > Pteropus > Pteropus medius. Next base: position 20,172,243 of record NW_024349519.1, on the reverse strand, counting down.
AATCAGAGTGAATTTAATTTTTCTGGAAAGTATAAGATCAATAGCTAAGTGTTATGATATTTGCCAGGTAAGAGTTGTGACCATATTGTTTAATATAAACAGTATAAGATATTTCCTACGTGGTGTAATTTTTGTTGTGCTTCTGGGAACCTCTTTTTGACCAAATACTCTTCACTCTAACCTTTAAGACATCTGAAATTCTATTATACCAGTATTTCATATATTAAAGAACACCAGGATTCAAATTTATGAAAGTCACAATTGGTAGCCTGAGTGTGAGGGAAATGGTAGAGAAAATGTGAGATAACCACAAGTTTCAACATTAATTCTGAATGAGTTGCAAGCTCAGTCAAGTAGTATACAAATATTTTGTTTAGAGTAGAAGTAGTTAACAGTGCTTAGATTATTCCTTCAAAGTCATTCCATTTTGTAATTCTTTTATTAAAAAAAAATGTTGATTTTTTTTAAGACTGAGAATTATTATATTGAAGTAGAAACAGTGCTTATTTATTTCTCTATTATTTATATATTTACATATTTCTTCTTAGAAACAAATATAACTTTTCCAATGGTCCTCATTAATATAATTCTAAACACTTTAAACTCCATCTTTTTGGTTGAATTAATTCTGGAATTTGCCTTCATCTTGGACATTAATGAAGGTCTGCAAAGAGGCCCAGAGTCCGAAAGCATGGAGCCTTGCAAAGAGAGACCCAGGGTGAGTTTAATTGTGAGAATGCTGCTACCATGTTCAGCAAGCCCTACAATTGCTGTCTAACATTCACTACATTGTTGTCAGTTATAAGGAAATCTTCTTGACAAATAGTTTAATAATATATGGTAAACTCAAATCTAGTAATTCTCAAATCTAGCTAACCACCAGAATTACCTGGGGCCTGTAAAAAATACAAATTTTCACATTTTTGAAGATTTTGTTTTAGTAGGTCTGAGGAGTTACCTGTATTTTAAAAAGTTCCCCAATTGATTCTGATATTCTATCCCAATCCAAGTTTAATACTCAAGAATTGCATGTGTATGTTATGTCTCTCATTTCACAGAAGCTGTTTTACACAACCAAGGGACAATGTGAGTGGTGGAAATAAATGTTCCAACAATATATAATGTAAATCTAAATAAATATTTCAGATCATGTTTCTGCCAGTGTTAAGGCATTTCAGAGGCTGCAAACATTCTAGGCCACTACTAAGTATTCTCTTGTCATTTTTCAAGGACCTCTTAAAAACCTGCCGTGAATAAAGACTTTTCAAACTATTGCTACTCATACTAATCTTTTTATTCTCCAAACTTTTACATCAATAAAGCCAACAGTATGCAATTCAACATTTAAATATTTATCTTTATTAAATGGAATGATGAGGACTTTGCAAATTGCAAATTATGATGCAAATGTTGTATTTGTAATTTTACCTTGTATTGTTCGCTGTTATGTTTCTTCTATCTTCTTTATCTAGATTTCAAACTCTGAAAACTACATATTATTAAACTTTTCTTATCCAAATAAAAAATAAAAAAGAACATGTTCGTTAACTTGGGAATAGTGTTTCAAGAAAGGGAAAATGTGCTGTTAATTCTACCAAGAGAAGTAATATTTGTGCCCCAAATATTTTCTGATAATTACTAAATGTTTTAGCATTTATGGTAAGTTAAAACATTTGTATCAGGAACCAAACATTAAATGCCAAATTGGTATTTCATAGTTGATATATACATTTTCTGAATTACATATAGGGGAGGAAAAATAATTCCCCCCCTACACTTTTGAGTTCTTAGCTGAGACCCTTATAATAAACGACAGGTAAATAAGAGAAAGAAGTTTATTAACATGTATAAGTTATATACACATAGAAAATATCCAGAGAAAAATGAGTAACACCCAATATGGCTTACAATTCACACTTTAAATACCATATTAATGGACAAAGGAAAGGGGAGATGTAGGCCACTCACTGCAGAGTATTAATTTTTAGGAAAGATGAAAGGGCCCTTACAAGAGTAGATGGGAGGTGTAATAGTTGTGACAAAATTTGGGTGTGGCCTTGACTTCTAATCTTCTCTCTTGTGACAAAAGTTAATCTTCCTTTGTTAATGAAACTTCAAGGGAGGAAACTTTTGACAGTTGAATTCCTTTTGGAGGATCTGTCTTTAAGCAGATGAGGGGAATTCAGAGAAAGCTTATTCCTGAATTTGCTAATTTCCAAGTACCTACAGCTCAAATTAATCAATATATCAAAGCAATTTATTTTGGAAAGGTATGTTCTGCTCCCTTGCATATACATCATTAAGATTTTAGATATTTTACTCTTCACATATTTCTTGCCATTTTTCTAGTTTGAATACAAGTGTAGTGACTTTGCTCACTAATATTTAGAATTTATATTGTTTATTTCACAGCTTATTAATTTCCATATTAAGAAATGGCGCATTGCAAAATATACTGATTTGAGAACACCTTCCTATTTACTCACCAGATAACCTTGGCCATGAGTGAAATATACCTAACCACACAAGTGAGAGGAAGCCAAAATTCTCAATGACAGGAATGATTTGCTTCAAGCATCAGTAGGCAAAAACTCACAGATATGATTCTATAAATTTTCCTTTGTAAATGTTTGTATCTATATTCTAGAAACCACTTTTAAATTTGTTTTATATATGAAGAGATTTTAACAAAAAGAACATGTGATTAGAAGTCCTTTCCATATGTGTTTGTATATAATAATTAAATAGTTGCCTTTAACATAAGGTCAACTGTGCCTATTTGTTTTCACTTGAGAATTTAAATTTTCAATCTGGGAACAAGGTAGAAAATGAGACTATGTGAAAAAGAAAGAGCTTTGTAGTCATAGGCTTCACCGATTATGAAGTCAATTTACACTCCTATTTAAACATTTGTTACATATGTCTGCTTAAAACTATTGTTTATAAATGTTCTGCTATAAGCTTGTGGTTTTAACAATATAAATGAAGATAGTTTGTAAAAGTTTGAACTGAGTAAAGGTCAAACTCAGCCTAAAAAACTCCACAAAAATGTATAACTAAATATTGAACTAGAATGAAGCGTTACTGTATAGAATTAAAAACTTGGAGAAATTTCTTTCACAAGAAAATAAACAAAGAGATGAAGGTGTAGATGTAGAAAGAACTGTTACAGACTGGACAGATATAGGTGAAAAGAAACTTTTGAGTGAGAATTCTCAAAGACTGGAGAGATTTGGTTAAAAATTTGAAAGTTTATTGTCGAAAACCGAAGTTAGAAATTTGAAGAATTAGCATTCCTCATCTCATTTGCTACAACATGTCCAGATCAAATGCATGACCACAAGGTAGCCAGCTGAAAATGCACCAATGTTTTTCGCCTATAATCCCAATATTGATTGGTTGTCTAATTGACTAAAATATTTCTTAATTCAACAAACTTTTTTTGTAGTTTTTACTTTATTCTAGATACTCTGCTGGACTCTGAATATAAAAATGAATGAGAAATGGTGCCTTCCTGGAGGTGCTCAGAAAGCTATTTGTCCAAGGTCTTGATGATGAAGAATCATAAAGGTGATAATCTATATGTCATGATTTCTGGTTTAGTGCTCTTTCATTGAAGACACATTGCTTCTGAAGTTTAAAAGTCTGACCAATACCCAAAACAGGGAATGTTCAACAGTGATGTAAGCAAACTAGTACCTCTAACTCATGGCAGGTTAATAAGGCCCTAAGTATTTTGAAACTATTAAACAAACCTATAGAATCTGAGGTAATGGGCCCTAATATCCCTATGATAGGAATCAAATTCTCAACCTAAGGAACATCTCCAAACACAAATACTAAAACATCAAAGGTATTGGTTTTAAAATACAAAATCACTAAAGCAAGTAGTTAAAGTATCAAGACAAGTATTTAAATGTAATTGAGGTCCTTTCTTAATTACTCAATTAAAGCAATCCTACATGTAGGAAATAGGAAAATTTCAATTTCTAGCTTGAACAACCCTGCCTTGCTTCTTACTGTAGGGAGAGACTTTTAAGACTTGGTGGATGATTGCACGTACATTCCTTCACCAGGAAAGTAAAGCAATCAAAATAGGGCAAAAGAAACTCACAATTACTGAGTATCATCCGTGGGCCCTGAACTTTATGTGTGTCATGTTGTTGAATCATTAAAACAACCTTATGTGGTAAGGATTATTGTTTTCATTTTACTGAAAACTAAATTTGAATATTTTTAATACTATGCTGAAGGACATACAGTTCGTAAGTGGTAAAGTCAGAAATGGAACAAGGCAGGTCTAATTCTAAGGCTCATGGTTTTTGCAGCATGCCACCTCAGGGATTAGAGCAAGATTTAAATGAGAGAAAGAGAGAGGAAAAAAAAAAAAAGCAGCTGAAGTTGAAGCAGGAAGTTGAAAACACTTAGGTTTTTGTTGAATTAACAAATATATCAACAGGAAGGCTGGGCTTGTAATCATTATTCTCTGATCAAAAATCACTTTTTTTGATCAAATGATACTGGGAATCAAGTTCGATTTCCTCAATTACTTGTGCTAGACCCAGGAGCAAACCCTAATACTCATAGAGAAACTTCTGAAAGATTCTGCATCCGTTGAGAAGTAGGAAGATAAAATCCTGGTCTCTAGAGGCACACAGCATATGTTTAAATACTACCTTTGCTGCCAACTAGATATATATAGACAGATTCTACAACCTTCTTGTGCCCTGGTTGTCTCAATGGGAATAATCATAATAATGCCTTACTCCTAAGCTTGGGGAATAAATAAGATGATATATGTAAAGAACTTAACGTGGTGTCTAGTCCAAAGTGAATGTTCAACAAATGTTAGTTTTTCTATTATTATTTTAAAACAACTATGGTAGGTATAGATTGCTTTCCTGTAATCAGAATCAAGAAATGATACATATTTTAAATGAAGCTTGATCCATTTCAAGGATTGGTAAAATGTCTACTGATTAATTTGAAGATTTCATTCCAACCCTTTGGAGCATAGATGTGTAGAATCTAAAAGTCCTAAATTGGAGAAGGATCCTTGTTGATGTCCAGGCTCATGTGGCCTATGTAGAGATGGTGGCTTTACTCCCCAAACTGGGCCTCTTTCCCAAGGCATTCCAGCACTTCCCAAATTGCCACCGTTTCTACCCAAGTTTCTGCCACTCATTTGATTGGGGTCAGGTCACCACCAATTCCAGAAGCCCAAATTCAAAGATTCCGTTTCCCAATCTTAGAGATCTAATCATGCGTTTTGAGTTTGGACTATTTCCCCTTTAAAATCCTCTGTCCCTGCCTCTTCTCGGATATCTTCAGCCTACATCTTAACACACAAAACTCTATAATATTATCTTCAACACAACGAAAGACTGTCTGGTATATTCTCTTCTCTGGCTCTGAAAAAAAAAGTATTCTTTCTTCAGCAGGGAGTGGCGGAAAGACTGAATCCAGAAACTAAGAAACACAATTCTTGTCTACCCTTGCTGATGGAAGAGGAATGTCTTCATTATTTTCTGGTTAGATTGTATCACACACACATAATACTCAAAGTTACAAAGTTACTCAATAAATTACCTTGTTATATAAATATGTATAAAATCATGCTATCTGTAAAATACTGTGGGGAATATTGGGAATAAGATGAGCTATCCCTTGAAAGAGCTTATCCTCTAGTTAAGGAAATAGGACCTAGTCATGATAAGACAACTGAGATACTTCTGAGCTTTCTAGAATTTCTATCAAAAATCTAAATATGCTTACAGTGATTTTAAAATATGATACTTTTAAGTAAGTACTAGTTTGGAGAGTTATATCTCTGCCTGAAGATATAGTTTGATGGCCATAATCTTTGTCTTTCTGCTTCAGTGACAGAGAGATGGATTGGATGTCAGGGTGTCAGAGAATCTTCCTAGCTGATTAGGCTGCTATAGACATAACAAAAGCCATGGTTTAAATTAGCTCCAACAGTCTAATCAGAGTGAACAGACTACTTGGGTCAATGATGGAGACATATTGGCAGCTGATGAAGGCTGTCAGAAGGGATTTTGGTGAAAAACTAAAGTGTATTAATGCTGAAAGCTGTTTGATTCTAGTGTAAGGATTAAGGGTGATTTAGAAGGAAATGTTTATGCTAAGAATTTATTTTTATTTTGACGATTTTCTTTAAAGTTTGTCTTTATGTATGATGAAAGTTTGTCTTTAACTATCATGGAAAATATAGTTTTCCTTATTTCTTTCATGAGTGGTTTAAAATATTCATCATATAAATAATCACCCTCAGAAGCATTTTGGTAGCTCAGACCACCTCATCAATATGCCCACTACCATTGGGGCAAAATACCCTAACTGTAGATTCAGGTTTTTTTGGTTGAGGAAGTCAATTGCATCTTGATTCTGCAACCTTGACTACATTCATAATCTAAGGAAAATTTACACCACTTCTCATTGGAAGACACTAAACGTACTTTCATAAATAATTTTTCCAAACTATATCTAATATTTTACTTGTTTTTAAATCTAAATAGAAAACTATCTGAAATCAGTTTTCTTGGGAAATAAATCTTGAGTTGGAGGTTTCCATGCAGGATGTTTATTGAGTAGTGCCCTCAGAACACCTGTGATGGAGCGAAAGAAGAAGATGGCAGAAGGAGTTGAATTGTGATGCAATCGCAAGAAGCCTCATTAGATCATAAAGGGAGCTCTGTAACAGGGATGGCTCTTGAGAGCTGGATCTTTATTCTTATTTATCAAATAGTGATTGGATTTGAGGTGTCCATGGAAAGGAGAGGTGACCTTGGGTGAGACTGCTCTCTTCTGCTGAAGGCAATTGCCAGAGAAGGACTCAGCCGAGCACCTTCAAACATTAGCTGAGACTTCCAGCAGCTGAAGGTGCTCAGTAACCATTATACTCTACCTATTGGGTTTCTCAGCTCCATTTGCTTTGCATGATAATTTCTGGGAACAATTACTTCAGGATACTGAATGGTCTATTTTGGGGGGAGGGGGTGCTGGAAACTTGACTGAGAAAGGTTAGTGGGGTATGTTACCATCCCATTTCTGCATTGGTCTCAAGACTTCAACTGATACTCATTGTCTCCTATTTTGACAACCTTCTGTTACCCATTTCCCTCACCCTTGGCTACCATCTCTCTTGGTCTATATTACTTGGCCTGATAGGATGATGCAGGCTTTAATCCAGAGGAGTCTGAATCTCTGATCGCTATACCCATGGTGGCTGCCTATGTTCATTTATCAATAAAATTGGGCAAGGGAATAACAAGGGACACACCTATGGATCACCTGAGTACCAAACATATACCTCCTCTGTTTAAAAGTAGCTTTATCACTTCCTATTGATTTATTACTTCTAACACTAGGGCTGCTCCATTCCTTCTCTGCTGTTCTCTTTGCATGAGAACTCTGATATGATCAGGTAATAATAGTCTTAGCTTAAAGTTTAATGAGACTTTTGTTCCCTGGTGAAAGCATTCCCCTTTTGGGAACTAGACCACTAAACCAATGAAGCCCAGAGTTTTAGGAGTTTTAAGAATGAGAATCCCAAGTGGGGCCACTTCTCTTTCTCGTTCATTGTTTCCAGATCCATGATTCTACTTATTGAAGGCACAGAAAAATATAAGGGTTGCACATTTAAGATACCTATTTAATGTAAAGAATACCCTCCTATCCAGGCATGAAATCATCTCCTAATTATTATTTCACTTGCACCTTCAAAGTCTCTTATATCACTCTATCAAATCAACAGTTTCCAGATGGTATTGAATCTGACACATCCATAGTCATATACTGATTGCTATGCTTCCTCTCCTGTTAAGTGGGTTTCTTGGTCCAGAACAATGTTAGACAGAATATCATGCTGATGGATTGAACACTGTTTAAGCTCCAGCATAGTAAGTAAAGCATACCCATACCTGGAATGAGTGTCCATTTGGTCAAGATGAATAACTGTCCCTACCAGGATAGAAAGGTCCAGTAGAATTAACTTGAAACTAAGTGGCTATCTTGGTCTCCTTAAGGCATGGTCCCATATCTGGACCTAATATTAATCTCTTACAATCACTCTAGATCTCTGTGGCTGGTTGGTTGGACTAGATCAACCTTAATGAGTGAGTGTCCAAGCTGGGACCAGCATAATCATCATTCCACCATCTTAGCTATTCCACTCCCATATCTATCATCTTCAAACTGGAGTGGCCATTGGCTGAGGCGAGCTAACATCAATTGGCTGGGTCATTCTGTCTTAACAGTATTTGAGTCCTTCTTCTGTAGGCCTCTGACCAACCAGCCAATCCACTTTTTACTACCTTTAAATGTATTCATATATGTATTTATCTTGACCACCTATCTTTTTACACAATACAGGTCATCAGGTTTACCAACCAAATCTCTGCCCAATATGAGGATTTCTACGCACTGCTGTCTTTCAAGCTACCTCTAAGAAATAGTGCATTTTCAGCTGGTATCATGCATGCCAAAATGACCTATTGTTAACCTGGGCCATATATACCATGACCAAACTTTTCCTTCTGCATTATCAGGTCATAAAGGAACCCACATGAATCCACGGTAGTGAGTTGAGGTGTAACAGTGGTAGCTGACGTGGAAGTCTGGGCTGTCTGTTTATAATGTACTTGCATTTTTGCCTCTGGCCTTGCAAGTGTCTGATCCAAATATACCACAATCCTTAGATTTATGGGCACACAGTCGCTTGATTTTCTAATTAAGTTACTTAAAAACAGCCTTATTCTTTTGGTCCTTGCTTTTAAGATTTGTTAATAGGTATAGGAACAGAGCTTACCCTAGAGTGATTACTGAGACAAAATTATTTCGAGTATCCTACCCAATGCTTCATGAATTATGAAGTTTTCTAGTCTGGGTAGAGGGAACAAGGCCCCTTTCCTATGTATGAACTCTAGATAATGTTTCTAATCTCTCTGCGTGGTTTTTTCCTGGATCTCAGGTGGTGGTTTTTCTCACATGCATATGCTAAACAGTACTCAGATGAATATTCTAAGGGAGTCTCTGCAAATCTTTTGAGCTACCTTTCTGTACCACTCTCTAATCTGGAGCACTCTACTCTACTGTCTCTAGCTGCCTTGTTGTCCCTAGACTCTCAATTTGTTTCCTCAACTAAGGAAGTCTATTGAGCTCTGCTAAATTTCCTTTCTTTGAATTACAATTTGTAAGCTCTCTACTGTAATCTGGAGTAATCGCATAGTTTACCTCATTTTTTCATCTTTTCAGGGATCAGTGGCTTTCACAGTCTAATGTCTAATATGTTAAAAATCACTGTTTTATGTATTCCCTCCACTTATTTGGTTATTTTATGTAGCCGTATAAATTTAATCCCCACCTTGGCCCATATTCCTGAATATCAATGTCAGCTCAGACATGATATTTAACAATTCTAATATCATCTTGATATTTCCTTTTCCAGTATATGGGAATGGGCATAAGGTATATCACAGCAAATATTTTCACTTTAATATGAAAGAAAAAATAATTCTCAGATTCGTTGTCCCTTATGCCTACAGCCTATGTGCAAAAATCCATGTTGTAACTGATTATTTATCCCTTGAATTATTTTACCCATCTTCTTTCTTCTTATAGCATTTTGTTTGCGTATTCATTAGGATTGTAATTGCCTGGGGACTTATTATTTTGCTACCCACAATCCATTGTTCCTTCCTAATGGTTTCCTAATTCTATTATTGGAATTATGGCTTTTCCATTTCACTCCTCTATTCAAGGGCACCTGCTCCATGGTAGACTAATCATGTGTTCCTTCTCCAGACAATAGAAATGGCCATTCCACTTGAGCAGGCACAGCCTCACCAGAACCTTCCTGCTATAACTCTTCTGTGGTGGTTCTGTATCTTAGCCTCCTGCTTGGCCATTGTGGCTCTCAGGGCTATAGTCTGATTCTCTAACTTCCCATTAATTCTGATCCTCCCGAATCCATCCAACATATTTCCTTTACCGTAACATATTCAGAGGACAATTCTATTTACACTCAATAAAATGACTATCTAACTTTACATTATGGTTATGAATATTTCTTTCTGCAATAGACTGTGAACCAGTAGAAAGCAAGAACCGTTGTTTATTCATCTTGTCTTCTACAGGACCAAGAAGAAATGTAGGTATTAAATAGATGCTGCATTCATTTCAATCAATCATCAAATATTTTTTACACCTGCCTTGTGAAGGATATATTGTTTCCTTATAGAAACATACCAAAGTCTTTAAGTTCAACAGAGCAGTCATAGAATCAACTTCACATTGACCTAAGTCTTCCTGAGAGAACTTTTGAAATAGACAGTATTTCCTATCCAAAGTATATGGGAAAGGAGTAAAGCCCTTTATGTACCACTTTACAAAAGTTTTCAACCTTCTTTACAAAAGTCTCCAACCTTCTTTGCAAAATCTACTGGTCTACAACCTCCCAAATCTGTAAGCTATCATTAATAACACCTAACTCCTGACCATCTTTTCATGCCTGGGCATTGAGTTGTTATTTTTATCTTTTCTTCTGGTTCATTGTTTCTTCGTTTGAGGCCCAGGATTGAAATCTGTGTTCTGTTACTTCTCTACATCCTTGCTTTTACCACATGTATGAAAATGGTTTCCAAATCTTTATTCAAGGGCATAATTTCTCAGCTGTGCTCCAGTTTTACATCTGCTCCTGCCTGAGTGACATAGGCATATACATATACTGCCATTAAAGCTATATTTGGCACAAATTGAACTTCTAACCTTTTAAACTGTCACCTTGTCATTTTCCCCACAATCATTAAAACTACTATCATCCCTCAGATTTAGAAAGTGTGATATATCCTCTGTTATATTACCCTAGTCATACAGATCAAGCCTACATGAGTCACAGTTCCCAAAAGTAAAGTTGCTTTTTTACCTTTTTTCACTTATGTGCATGCCAAACAAAGAAACAAAAGAGGTGTTTGAAGCTAAATAATAGAGTTAATTTATAGGAACTAATAAAATCTGTTTCGCATCTCTCGTTGGTGTTTCTGGGGACCTAACATCTCTTGCCCTAATCCTGAACTGATCTGACTCAGGTAGGAGGAACTCAGGGTTAGAATGAATATTCTTCTATCTATTGCCTTATGACCTTTTAGTTTAGTTTTTATTTGTTTTATATTTTATTTACTTATAGATAATAAGATGGTTGGATTTTGCTAAATGTAATAAGATAGCTACGAGTTTCTATAGATAAAAGCACTAAGATGGGACACAATATATTTTGCAACCTAGATTTGTTTTTCTTTGTGTTTTTTCATTTGTTTCAAATTGTGTGATTTATTATTTTACATTTACAGAAGAGTTAACTTTCTGGTTTTATTTACTATAAGTATTTATTTTTGTATCAGCACTGTTGATTATTGAGTAGAATATTCCTTTAACCTAAAATCATCACTAATTCTTAAAACTATAGGACAGCATGCCAATAAAGGTACTTCAAATGATCTGATGACAGCTAGATAAAAACCACAGTCTAGAGGAAGGCAATTACTTATGAACACAGTGCATTCCTTCATAACTTCCCTGTGTTTCAGGTCCTTATTCCTAACTGCTCACTGGGCATTTCCTTTTACGTATACTCAGAATTGAACTTCTCATTTTCCCCAAATTCATTCCTGACTTTCTATTTTCTATTCACTCAGGTGTTAAAGTATGTGTACATTTTTAAATCCTTTTCTCTCATATCCATGTTATTTCTGAAACACTATTTTCATTCAATTATTTATTTCTACTCCATTGTTACTGTTATATATTCAATATATTCTGATCTCCATTGTTACTGTTATATATATGATATATTCTGATCTCATATCTCTTGCTTTGATTATTGCAGTAGATTCTTCATGAACTTCTTGAATTCAGTCTTTTCTCTTGACCAGTAATCCTTCACACTACCAACAGCTTTGTCTTTCTAAAGAGATATCATATTGCTTTATTTCCTGATCAAAATAACTTTGATGCTTCATTGCCATTATGATACATTTCAACTTTAATAGCATGATATTCATTGCTATAATCTGAAATCAATTATCAGTTAAATGTTGAATTGCATTTAATATAATTTTCCTTCTGCTATCAGATTCTATAATAATGTATTTGCTTTATACACTTTATCTCTTACTTCTCACTACAGGTATTGCTGACTTAATACTTTAGTTATATGAATTCTTTTCCAAACATGCTCTATACTTCCTGGCCTCTATGGCTTTATAATGACTGTTCATTTAGATTGGAATGCTCATTTAATCCACTTTGTTGTGTCAAAAATCCTATTTCTTCTTTCTGGCAAAATTCAAATGGTAATTCTTCTTTTGATTCTCTTAGTTGGAATTAGACAATTCTTCCCTTTATATTCTTTTAATTGTTTTCCCCTCTTACATAAAATAAGTTTAATAATTTTTAAATAGCTGTTGATATTTCTTCTGTTATATCGATATAAACTTTGTCACATCAGAGACAGTTTATTTTATTTGTCTCCCTCTGCCCCTATTTCTATGTTTACCTAGTTAATTTCTACTAATCTCTCAGATCGCAGTCTGTGTATATCTTCCCACTTGGAAGTTTTCCCTGAGCCTCAAGAATATGCTGGCCTTCCTAAAAACTTATATAGTTACATGAACTTCTCCTTAATATCGTACTAGACACAATTAGTTGTTTAAAGTCTTCATTGTTAGAATTTATATTATCTACTTCACTGCAGTATTACCTGTAATCAACCTAATATTTGGCACACAATAGGAATTCAATAATTATTTATTCAATGAATGAATAAAACTAACTAACTCTGTTTTGTTTACTTTTTAACTAGGACAGGACCAAGTCTCATGCATTTAATAGAGTTAGCATTCAATGAATGCATGTAATATAATTAAATTGAATTGAACACTGTCAAGAAGTCATGTATAGACTAAACACTCAATAAATATTTGTTGGATGAGTGAGAAAGTGAATGAATGAATAAAGATATAACTGAAAGAATACTAAACAGAATTAGAAGGCCTTGGCATGGTTCTATAACTGTCTTACTGCATGACTTTGAGTAACTTACCCATATACTCTTTATCTGAATAATAAATCCTATATTATCATCTGCTGATAAAAAAATAAAGTAAAATACAAGTATAAGGAATTTTTGTGATGCTACAATTTCTAGGCTGAAGGAAAATGGATCTAGAAAATGGCTTCGCAGAGTGCACACTTCTTCTCTAAAGCTAGAGAGATTGGAATTCCTTTCAAGAATATGAATCACCTATGAAATCTACCTATTTTCTCCTTTGCAAATATGGAGACCTAGATTCTTTCAACACAAGTATCCCCATCCTTAAATATTGAAAATTTTAAACTAAAGATATAAATAGAAGTTTTTACCTCATACTAGAGTTATGACGATACCCTACTTGTCCTTAACTTAAAAGTCCATTTTTTAAAACTTAAGAGTCCTTATATTTTATATATAGTCCATATATCGAAGTCCATAAAATCCTAAGAGATCAAAGTTTTAGGAACTCCCTGAAGTTTTAGGAAAAGTTCTGTTTGTATTTGTATTTTCCTTGGGGGAAAATTAGCACAGTTATAAAAATTAGGTTTTCAAATGTATCAAAAGGCTAAGAAATCACTGATATATACTTAAATGAGGAAATGTTTAAGATCTTGAAGAAAAAGAAACATTGAAGGGTGAGCTTAACAAGAAGAAAAATGTAAAATCAGAGTATTTTTCAGAGACATAGAGGAGAGCTAAGAAAACTCAGTTCTGCATTAAGACCATATTGACCTTTACACCTTTTATGAATCTCTGTGATTTGATTGCCTAGGCCAAAGGAAACCAGAGGAACCAAATTAGAAGAGTGATCTTTTAGAAAAAAGTACTTTGAAAATAACAAACCTGATAGCTAACAGAAAGAAAAATATAGGAAAATATAAATAATAAAAAATAAAATATCAATTTATAAGCCACAGCAGACCATAACAGTTTCAAACCATAAACTCACAAAACCAAAGACATTTCATAAAGGTTGCACAGAGAGTGGATAGATGGTGAAGAAGAGGGAGATTTCCAAGACCAATATTCAAGTGTGGTGGGAACATTTACTGCTCACTGAATATCTTTATTACATACTCACATTTAAATTATAATTTGGCTACTTCAAAGTTGTTTTACTTCAATATTTTGAAACAATCACTATAGTGTTGTGGTTGAAAGTTCAAAACTCTGTTATTGTTTTTAGGTTCATGTTTTGTTCTTATGATTTTCTCTTTCTTTCAATATTCTTAAATGGCACTCTTTCCTCATCTATGTCTCTTAGCTTATTTTTATACTTCTCCTAACTTCATTCTTTACTGTTGACTTCTGGAACATTTCTTCAATTATATCTTTCTACTCCTGCTATTTATCTTATTCCTTTTTATTATTTATTTTAATCACCATATTTTGGGACCCCAAATTGTCTGTTTATTATTTCTATAGCATTTACAGAATCTCTTTTTTAATCTATTTGGGGAGTCTATTTTTATTATTTTAAATATTTGACCAATTCCTTTCAATAAACTACTTGATGTGATCTATGTGTTTTATTTGTTATCTGCCTTTAATGATGATTCTTCCTGTTAAATGGCTAATTGCTTATGATTTAATGATACTTAGAAATATCAGAAGCCCTGATTGATGTTGTGTATTGGGAATACACATTCTCCTTGTAAATGAAGGAGAGATGAGGGAATGTTTCCCATAGCAAAGGAAACCAAGCACCACAGAGTACCTATGTCATCATTTAATGTCATTCAACCAGGCAACTTTTCAGAAAAGGAATTCTGCCTTACCACTGGAAGTGAACTAGCTCCTCAATTTAAAATTCTCAGTCACTTAGGATTTGAGTGGTGGGAGTGAATGAGTAAATGTTTTTTGGGTGGTTGATTTTTTCTATTGATTTATGTTTTCTGGTTAAGTATGGAGGAAGCAATGATTTTCTTAAGGACAGATGGAAAAGATCCAAAAAATAAAGCTTAAATGTGATCCAACATTCTAAACTTCCACTTTTGTTTTTGTTGCCCCCAACTTTATATATTATTATCGTTATCTCTGATACTATTTATCACTCACCCCAAAATCTCAGTCTCTCTCTCTCACACACACACGCACACACACTGTATTAGTCAGGGTTCTCCAGAGAAAAAGAACCAATAAAATCTTCGTTTTATCTGTCTATCTATCTATCTATCTATCTATCTATCTATCTATCTATCTATCTATCTATCTATATCTATCTATCATCTATCTATCACCTATCATTTATCTATTGATATTGGTTACATATGTGTACATATATATATATATATATACATATATATATATATAAAAGAAATTTATTATAAGAAATTAGCTCTCATGATTATGGAGACTGATCTCTTGCAAGATCTGTAGGGTGAGTTGGCAAGACCCGGAAGAGCCAATGGTAGAGTCCCTGCCTTGGTCTGAAGGCCTGAGAACCAGGAGAACAAATGGTTTAGTTCTTGTCTGAAGACTAGCAGGCTTGAAACTCAGGAAGTACTGATATTTTAGTTTGGGTCTAAAGAAAAGAAAAAAACAATGTCTGAGTTCAAAGACAATTAGGTAGGATGAATTCTGTACTCAGGGAAGTGTCCGTCTTATCATTCTATTGAGGGTTCTATTAAGGCCTTCAAACAATTAGATGAAGCCCACATACATTAGGGAGGGTAATTTGCCTTACTCAGATTTAAATATTAATCTTATTAAAAATATCTTCACAGAAACGGCCAGAGAAATGTTTGACCAAATGGCTGTGTACCTTGTGACCCAGTCAAACTGACACATAAAATTAACCTTCAAACACACATACTCCAATCCAGGACAGCCTTCAATGTTCCTAAGGGTTTCTGGTAGTTTAATATCGGTTTCTTATATCTATGGTTCTGTCTCTTTCCTGATTTCTGCAGACTTGATCTTGGTAGAGGAAGCCAGTAGCCATGATAATTTTCCATCTGGTCAAGAAACCTCTAAATCACAGTTTTCAGATTACTTATATCATTACCAATACTTTTTTTTCCTGTATTAGAGAAAATAGCTTCTCTTTTCCAAAACTAACTTCTACTGTGTCTATCTCTTTCCCCAATCCCCTTTATATTGTCCATTACAACCTAATAAGGTGCTATCTATACCTTGTATGCATATTTGTAAGGATATTTATATCTGTTCTGTTTAGACCAATAAGAAAATTCTTCATATAAGCACACCATAAATGTTTATTGAATAACCAAATGAATAATGAATAAATGAGTGAAATGATCACTGAGAACAAATCTTTAATTCAGAAATCATGAAATATTATATAAATCAGAAAAAAAATGCAATTTATGAATGGTGGCAGAAATTCATGTAGTTGATCTATGAAGCATTATAAAATACTTCTTAGTTTTAAAACACAAGATTAAACAATGGAAATTGCTGGTTTTTGTGATCACTTGTTATGTCTCATTATAGTTCCAAGTAATTCTCATTTATTTGATTTCAGTGTATGTGCGTGTGTGTTTCTGTTCAATTTTTAACATGCTTCAACTAGATTTGGCTTGTGTCTATATACTGGATATTATGAAAGACACCCAGGGAATTATTCTATGACTTATTAAGTCCCTAGATGATTCAAAGATTCACTGTCACCTTAATTGAACAGCCATTCTTCTTTTCTTCTTTTTTCTTCTTTCTCCTGCTTCCTATGCTCTCTTTCTACTTGTTTTTTTTCCTTAAGTAGGAAAGAGTGGGAGTTCTAAATTGTTTTTAGAACATTCAGTTCTCTTTGGGGAATTAGCCAGCGTTCTTGACTTCTAAAAATGCTTAGAGTAAAACGATTTGACAGAATGTAAATTTATCCCTACTTTGATAACTTCTGCTCTGTGGTTTTTTCAAATGCAGAGATCATATTTGATATTAATTTGATATAGAAAACAAATTTTTATCATAAAATTGAACATAATCTATGAAAGTTAGAGTAGAAATCACATTTTTGGTTAGCTTGACCTGGCAGGTTTGTATAATTCTCTTATTGTTTATATTAAAATTTATCTGAAATCCTTTTTAAAATATATCTAACAAAAGGTTATCTATCTCTATCTCTTTACCAAGAAGTATATTTAAAAAATTCAGCTTCTATTTACTGAATACCTATTATATGCCTATGTGCCAGGCACTATTCTAGGACCTGGGAATACAACTAACATCATAATTTTTCACAACACAGTCTTATTATTCATCCTTAATTAATTTTATTTTGATTTTATTTCTTTAACCCAATTAAACGCATAAATAAAGAGTAATGAGAGATAAGAACATACAAATAAATCTACAGTGAAGTAGCACAGGTAAAATCATAAGTTATTATTCATGATTTCCCTAGATTTGTACTTATAGTTTGTAGGTGACACTTTACAGTATAACTAAGCATTATGTTTTTATAATTCCAGGGAAATTTGTCTAAAATAAACTCGTACCCTATTCTAAATTTGATTTTCTTCAACTCATAGCTAAAACATATCATTTGAATCAAATTTATACTATGAATTTTGATTTATTTATGTTAAAAATATTTTTGTCGATCATTTTTCTTTAACATTCTAAGTATTAATAGAAGATAATTTTCATCCATTAAACATTCAACAAATATTTATTAATCTTTCCTTACATGCTGAGTATTAGAGGTAGAGTAATAAATAGACAAGACATGTAATCAAATCAGAGATGTAATTCTAAAAGTTATGAAAACAGTTGTAACTCTAGACCTTGAAGATCAATAAGAAATAAATCACTCAGGCTCAAGTATGGAAAATTAAAAATTGTACACGATTGTGTTGTTTATTATCTTTTCATAAGATATAGAATCGAATGTTGTATTGTACTTAGGGGTATTGTTACTTCAGATACCATTCTAGGATAGCCTTGAGTTTTCAATAGCCCTTGAGTCATAAGATCCATGTAGAGAAATTCAAAACATAAAACCCATGTGATATCCTTGAAAGAAGTTACTTTCACCCTAATGCAATAAAATAGATGTATATATTTCACACATAGAACTGCTTTTGAAAACTGACTTTGAGATTTCTTGGCTCCACTAAAATTACCTAGAGCTTCTAATTAGTATTACTGCAAAGATCGACACTGTGGGAACTCAGCCTCTTCCAACAAGAAGGTATTTCTAGTAGAACTAGTATTTGCTTTTCTAGAGATTTGCATTAAAGAAATAATGACAAAGGGCAAATCAATCACTAAATATTTACTCAGTGCTTAAAATGTGAAAAGTATTCTGGTAGATACTGTGAGTGACAAAATGGACGACAAGGCAGACCTTGGCCTCAAGCATTATATAATCTAGTTAGGCAAGCTATCACATGTGATGTGCCACATTCAGAGCAAACTTCCAGAAAGACTTGATCAAAGAAATGGAATAAGTTTTCCTTTAAGGAAAGTTATGATGCACACTCTAAGTTCATTGAGAGAAAGAAACATGTTGCATATGTCTTTCTATCTCCATATTGCATAGAATTGTGCTTTGCAATCAAAAGAAACTAAAGAAACAGATAAAATAATAAAAATAGATATTCCAGAAAAAATGTGAACAAGTAGTGAAAATAATAATTACAGTAATTTTTATTACCATTAACATTAGGTACTGCTCTAACTGTTCAAATGTATTGACTCATTTAATTTTTGCAACTCTATTGAAGTAATTGCTATCATTATGCCTATGTTGTACTGAAGAGGAAATGGGTATAAAAGCTAAATAATTTGTCTTGAGCCATGCAGCTAGTTGATGGCTGAGCCAGTCTCAGAAAGTCTGGTTTTAGTATCTATGTTCTTAACCACCACACAAAAATATTTCTCAAAGCACGGAGGGTAATATGAATGACACAGCATGATCATTGCCTTCAAAGAGCTTAAAATCTAACAGGAAAACTTTATAAGTTTGGGCCATTTGAATAACTAAAAAGTAATAAATATATTAAAATTAAAGCTGTTGCAATTGATCTTGAAATGAGAAGCAAGAACATAAACGAGTCAGTTAGAGAAAAGAATGATTACAGAAACTTGGGAGTACTCTGGGAAGACTTTCTGAGAAAAGAGGAATTAGTCCTAGATTAGTCCTGAAAAGATGAGTAAGATTAGACAATTAGAAAGAAAAATGTGGAGCATATCCCAGAGAGAGGATGTGTTTTGAATGAAAGTAAGGTGACTAAGCAATAAAAGGCTATGTTCTGGGAAAAAATTTATAGACCAGATTATCTGGAATGACAATTCTGTGCTTGAGAGTAGTGGATAATGGTCAGAAAAGTCTGTTTGAAACACGGTAGAGAAGCCTGAGGGACAGGCTGAAACTGTCTTGTCTTGATGTTTCAGATCTGGTGGCACTTGCATATTTGGCAGAACAAGAACCCTGCCCAGTGTTCAGTGGCTTCCAGGAATTCTTCTGGAAATAGACCCTAATTCTCTGTGCAGTCTTATTTCCGTGTCACAAGTTGGCTTTCAAGTTCTTGATATTTTGAAGACCTTAGGCTTCTCAGTCTGAGAGAGATAGCTTCCTTTCCCTTCTGGTCATCCTCATATGCAAGCCACACCCTCCTCTCATTGTCCGGAACATTTAGCATGATCACTTCTAAAAGTTCAGGCATTTTCAAAAGACAAGAAAAACACCTTTTCAGCCATTGCAAGCATGCTCTGAGGCAAGAGATCAAGTCTGTTAGGATAAACAAACATTAACCGCTCACAGATTTATTTATCCATGAATTTTATTGGAAGGTGACTTGGTGGTTTGTCACAAAGAAAGTGATAAACCTAGATGAAATGTTTAAAAATGTTCCTGATCGTCTTTCCTGTAGGACCTTGGTTGTCCGCCCAGGGTTTGCATTGTTTTAAAACTATTTGACATGACTTAGCTTACCTCTGTGGAACAGTAATATATATATTTTTAAAGCTTCTGCCTGCTCTTGGAAGACAATATTATGCTAAATATAGTGCAACTCTCTACAGCTTGTAAAATGAACTACATGGCACAAACCTGGAGGTGTCCTCAAAAGAAATATGGCACGAAAAGTACATTGCCTGCTTTAGTCATAACCGCCATTTCCCTTGTGGAATTTCACTGAAGTGGCTGGACATCTGCATTCCACATCCTAGCTGGCATTAATGTGATTTTTCTATAAAAGGAGAGGAGGACAAAAGGAAAAGCAAAATGTGCTCCACAATGGAAAATGTGATCCTCAGCCACTGGGATAAAATTACATTGACAGTGGGGGAGTTACTTTCCTCCTTGGAAGAACAATGTTTGATGTTTGAACTAGACTCTCTGGTGATGAAGCTCATAACTTGGGAGATAAATCAGGTTCAAATTTAGAAAAGAGTTTTCAGAAGTTGCTTAGCAGGGTAGTTTTAGAGGTTAACACATGAATAGAGGTTACATTATGCTTTGTCTGTCTGTCCTGTGTTTTGGACAGAGATAATACAGTCTAGCCCCCATGGAAGCACATAGAAAGAAATGTAAATTCTGTCATAATTATTCATTATAAATACTGTGACATTTTAATATCTAGAAAAGGTGTAAATCTTGTCTAGTTTCTGCCTCTTTTCCTTCTGTATGTTGATTTCTACATCTCCTCCTATTTATCTCTGTTGTGCATCACACATATTCACTATGAACTCGATTTTGCGGGTGAAAGGCCACAACTAACCGTTTTCATGCCTTATCTCTGCCATAGAGAGTGGGAACTCACAAATGAGCCAGCTGCACCTACTGTACATAAAACAGCAACATCACTTTGATCTCTCCCTTAATGTGCTAGGTTTAGATTACTTTGTGAGCAAAAGGGGTGAAAGGTGGCAGGATACTATTTTAACTAACTACTGGGGGCAGTGTTTATTCATGGTGCAGATTTTTAATGGGAAAGATGGAACATGAAAGCCTGTCAAATGCACTGCTCAAAGAGTTTGACAACACAGAATATTTTTATAGATGAAAGGTGAGGAATCTCCAACTTCTCAGTGTAGCATAAATTGTATGGCAAAAGTAAAACATGTAAAAAAGCCAGATAGAAAACTATATTCCATTATGATTGCATGAACTCCTGTCACAAAACCAGAGGACTGTTTCAGAGTTGCATTTGCCAGATACAAAGAGGGACATGGTGTACATTAAAAATATACACTTTGAGAAAGATTTTCATTGCATTTATAATTACTGTAATATTATTGTGTTTAAATTAGTATTTCAGGAAGTGTCTATTCTAATGTAATAACAAGGTAGAAACCCAGAAAGAAATATATAAAGATCATATTGTCCACAATTGGAAGAGTGACTATGTCTCACACTTCCAATCAGATTCTTACTCCTATTATGCTTAATTCAGAAGTAGCTTGAAAATTCTGCCTCTGCCTTTGATGAGACCCTCATCTTTCCTTCCTTGGTTCACCATAGCCATGTCTTAAAACAGTGATTCTCAATCTTTCTTTCTATCCCCAAACACTCCTGTCAGTTACAGTGGCTTCCTATGACAGTGTTTCTCAAAGTGGAGGGGTGGAAGGTACAGGAGTTGCACAAATAACTTGTGCATTTTAAAGAAAACAACAAGATAATTTTGATATGTCTATTCTAACTTGTGCTTTGCAATCATTAATGTTAAATTATTTAACCCTTTGTACCTTTGTAATCTGGCTATAATTCATTTTGTTAATTACATGGGTAATTATTAACCTCACTTATATTTTCTAAATTTCACTTTTTTTTATATATTATTTCATTTATCTGGAATATCAAACTTAATGTACCTTCTTTTCTCTCTCCCCAGCACATTTCTATTTCATTTAAACTTCTATGCTCAAAATTGGTTCATAAGTGAAGTCTTCTCCATTAGCCCCTTAAAGACTTAATTGTTCTCATCTTAGATGTTTACATAGCAACATGATAATGACTCTGAAATGAATTCGTGGTGTGATATTCTAATTTGTCTTCTTAAATAGCTATCTTCTCAATTCCACATCAGACTGTGGGCTAGGATGTTTATTCATCTTTTTAAGTCCTAACTTCAAATACAGTGGCAACCATGTTATAAGTGATAAATAAATGATTGTATATGTGTGTACTTTTTATTTTTCTTGAGAAATTATATATGCAGATATATAAACCTTAAGTGTAGAGCATAATCATTTTTACATTTGTATTCCTCCATGTAACTGCTACTCAGATGAAGGTATAAAACTTCCCAGAAGGTTTTCTCATGCCCCTTCCTAGTCATCACCTTCTCCCCACCACCACAGGTAACTGCTATTCTTTTATGCAATAAATCAGTTTTACTGGACTTGAATTACATATGGACTCTATAAATGGAATCAGACAATATTTATTTTTTTGTGTGTCTGACTCCTTTCATTCACATAATGTTTATTTTAAAATACTTATTAGCCATTTGGATATCATCTTTTGTAAATTATCTTTTTTAAAAAAAATCTTTTTATTGGGTTGTTTGTCTTTTTCTTGTTAATTTATTGAAATTCTCTATATATCTGGATACAATTCCTTTGTTAGGTAAATTAGAAATGTATTTTCTGAGATTTGGTTTGACTTTCTGTTGTTGAACAAAATTTCTTAATTGAGCCAATTTATCATTTTTCTTTTATTTATTAGCTCTTTTTATGTCCTTTCAAAAAATCTTTTTTTCATCCAAGTTTATGAAGATGTTGTTCTGTGTTCCAGAGAATGTTTAACTTTTCAAATTTATGTCTATTATTCTCCTCAAATTAATTTTTCTGTATTGTGGGTGGTGGAAAGTTTCAAGATTTGTTTATATCCCATAGAAACATGCAATTGCTCCAGGACCATTTACTGAAATGACCATTTTTACTCACACTACCTTGTATTGGGAACTTTGGGTAGCTAAATTGGGTAATCATGTATGTTTAGGTTTACTTTTGGATTGTCTATTATTTGCCATCGGTAGATTTGTCATACTGTATCATGAAATCCAGTAGATTCAGTCCTCTAACTTTGTTGATTCCCACTTACCCTTCAAAAAAACTGTTTTAAGCTACTGGAATAATATTGAAGCAATAAATTTTAATTTAGAAAAAAACACTTTAAAAGATATAAAGGTACTTAGATTATGTATTCTTGTGTCAGTTTTAGTAGCTTGTGTTTTTCAAGAATTTTTTTCCATTTTACTTTGAGTTTAGAATGTCATTCTTTTGTTTTTTTACTCTTTGAGACAGAAGCTTACATTATTGATTTTAGACCATTTTTCTTTTCTAATATATGCATATAAAACTATAAAATTTTTGCTAAGCCTGCTTTAGCTGAATTCCATAAATTTTGACATGTATTTTTACTATCATTTAGTTCAAAATATTTTCTAATTTCCCTTGTGATTTATTCTCCAAATCAAGGCTTATTTAGAAATGTGTTGCTTAATTTCTAAATATTTATAGATTTTCTAGCCATTTATCTGTTATTCAGTTCTAATTTAATACTTCAATGATCAGAGTATGATTTAAATCCTTAGAAATTTCTCAAGACTTATTTTAAGAACAGAATAAGATCTATTTTGGTAAATGTGCTATGTGCACTAGAGAAGAATATGCATTTTGCTGTTATTACATATAATGTTCTATATACGTTAATTTGATAAATCTGGTTTGTTCATTCTTCAGATCTTATTGATTTCCTTTTTGTGGTTTGGGCAATTAACTTCTTTTTCTTTTTAAATATATTTTACTTTTTAGAGCAGCTTTAAGTTCAGAAAGAAATTGAGTAGAAATCATAGAGCTGCCTTATATCTTCTTCCCTAACACATGTACATCCTCCCGACAATCAACATTCCACACCAGAATGGTACATTTGTTACAATTGAACCTACATTGACACATCATTCAAATCCAATGTTTAACCACAGTTTAACTTAGGGTTCATTCAGTGTTATACAGTGTATGGGTTTGGACAAATGTATAATGATATATATCCACCATTATAGTGTCATACACAATAGTTTCACTGTCCTAAAAGTTCTCTGTACTCCACCTCTTAAATCCTTCCTCTCCTCTAACCTCTGGAAAATATTTATCTTTTTTATTGTCTCCATAGTTTTGCTTTTTCTAAAATGTTACATAGTTAGAGTCATACAGTATGTAGTCTTTTCAGAATGACTTCTTTCACTTAGTAATATGTATTTAAAGTTCCCCATGTCTTTTTGTGGCTTGACAGATCATTTATTTTTAGTGCTAAATAATATTCCACTGTTTGGATGTCAGTTTATTATCCATTCACCTATTGAAAGACATCTTGATTGCTTCCAAATTCTGGCAATTATAAATAAAGCTTTTATAAACATCCATGTGCAAGTTTTTGTGTGTACTTAAGTTTTCAACTCTTTTCAGTAAATACCGAGAAGCATGATTGCCACTTTGTATGGTAAGAATATGTTTCATTTTGTAAGAAACTGCCAAACTGTTTTCCAAAGAGGCTGTAACTTTTGTATTCCTACCAGCACTGAACGAAAGTTTCTGTTACTCCATATTTTGCCAGCATTTGGTGTCAATGTTCTGGATTTTGGCAATTCTAGCAGGTATGTAGTGGTATCTCATTGTTGTTTTAATTTATATTTCACCGATGACATGTAATGTGGAGTATCTTTTCAAATGGTTACTTGCCATCTATATAACTTCTTTGTTGAAGTATCTTTTGAGGTTTTTGACCCATTTTTTAATTGGATTGTTCATTTTCTTATTGTTGAGTGTTAAGAATTCTTTGCATATTTTGGATAATAACCGCTTATCAGATATGTCTTTTGCAAATATTTTCTTCTGGTCTGCAGCTTGTCTTCTCATTCTTTTGACATTATCTTTCACAGAGCAGAGTTTTGAATTTTAATTAGGTCAATCTTATATGTTATTTCTTTCATGATCTAAAAAGCCATCGCCATATCCAAGGTAATATAGATTTTTTCTGTTACATTGCATTTTGCATTTTACATTTAGGTCAATGATTCATTTAGAGTTAATTTTTATGAATGCTATAAATTCTGTCTAGATTTTTTTTTTTTTTTGCATGTGGATGTCCAGTTGTTCCAGCACCAAGTGTTGGAAAATACACCTTTTTCCATTTTACTGCCTTTTCTCCTTTGTAAAAGATCAGCTGACTATATTTATATGGATCTACTTCTGGGCTATTTGTTCCATTGATCTATTTGTTCATTCCTTCACCAATACCACACTGTCTTGATTACGATAGCTTTATAGGAAAGCTTGAAGTCAGGTGGTGTTAGTCCTTCAAATTTGTTCTTCTACATCAATATTGTGTTGGCTATTCTGGGCCTACCTTATGGGTTGTCTGCTTGTTCTATCAGTTATTGAGAGAACTGGGTTGAAATCTTGCAGTGTTTTGTATACATCAGTTAAGTCTTTGGTGTGTTATATTTTCAAATCTTTTAAAGCCTTACTAGATTTTTTTTAAATCTGCTTATACTCTCAGTTATTGAGAAAGGAATGTTAAAATGTCCAGTTGTAATTGTATATACATCTGTCTATTCTTTTAGTTCTGCTAACTCTTGCTCTATATATTTCAAAGCTGTATTATTAGTTCCTTACAAGTTTAGGCTTATATGTATTCTTCTTGAATGAGCCTTTTATCTCTATGGCTGTTTCTCTCTATCTTGTAATACTTCTTCCTTTCAATGCAATCTTGTCTAATATTAATATAGTTATATCATGTTTCATATGTTAAGAGTTTACATGGAGTACATTTTTGTTCTATTCTTTTATTCTTAACTTCTTTTGACTTTTATATTTAAAATTTTTTTTTGTAAACAGTGTACAATTAGATATTTTAAAATCCAATCAGATAACTCTTGTGTTTTCATAGAATATTTAGTTAATTTACATGTGTAATTATGACATAATTAGGTTCAAGTCTACCATTTTATTTTTTGTTTTTGTTGTTCCATCTATTTGTTCCTTAACCTTTTTTTTTCTGTTTTCTGTTCTATTGATTAAATATATTTGTTTTCCTTCTTCTTCTTCTTCTTCTTTTTTTAAAATCTCTTTTAATATCATTGTGTTGTGGTTACCCTAGAAATTACTGTTTAAATTTATTATAGTGCAACTTAAATTAGTGTTTTTGCAAACATCCTAAGCAATGCAAGCTATTTCTATCAGTATATACTATTTTTACTTTTTTTGGTGTAATTTTTGTTATGCATTTATTCCAATGTTATAACAAAAAAACACAAAATTTGTGATTGTTGCTCTAAATAGCATTTTATATTTATCCATATATTTAGCCATCTCAGAGTTGTTTTTCTCTCTTTACCTCTCTTCTTCTCTTGGATTATTTTTTTTTTTTAAGACTTGAAGGAAATCATTCAGTATTTCTTATAATGTTGGACTGCTGGTAACACATTCTCTCAGCTTGTTTCTGCTTTGTCTGAATATTTTTATTTTACCCTCTAATTTGAAGAATATTTTCATTGGATATAGTATGTTAGATTAGCTAGTTTTTTCTTTAGCACACTAAAGATGTTTTCTGGCTTCCACTGTGTGTCAAACACTGAGGCAAAGTTAAGGAGCACACAAGGTCAATTGGGGGATGGGAGGAGAGGATAACTCCTGTGAAAGCTATAAAGGGAGAAATCAGGATTGTTAGATCATGTCTGACACCTGTGAGTAGAAAGCGAGAAATGAGAAGACTTGGGCAGGAAGATCCTCATACCAAAATATAAAAAAACTCGTTCACTAAACCAATGCTCCCATAACATATATCTGAGGTCATATTAATCTTTTGTAACAAAGATGCATTGCTAGCATGGCAGCTGTGATTGAGGATACTATTGGTTTAAATTTCTGATATCCTGAAGTCATTCTCCAAGATCCATCTAGTTTGGCAAGAACCATTTATGACAGGGACCAAAATCTTCTTATGATAGTTTCAAAATATTCTACTTGGCCATTCTTCATAACCCAAGAGACTAATGTGGACGTGACTCTGTCAAATATTTCAAGTCTAATAATAAGTTGGGGCTTGGGAAATAATCAACATGGAGTTTTGTGGACCTAGTGGACCCACTTAGGCCAGTCCGATTAGAATTCCATTTACTTCCTAACTCTCGTACAATTCTACTCTTACTTTGATGCTTTGGGTCTCTGAGTATCAATGTCAATTTAGAGCTCATGTACAAAAAGATCAGTAGCAATGTCTGGGTATTCTCTGTTTCCAGTGTATAATTACTCAAATCAATGATGGTAGGTCCAGTTGAGGAATGACAAGGGAAATTATTACAACATAAACTTGCCAAAGTATTGCAAAGTCCTTCTTTCTTGAGACATAGTCACCATTACAGTTAATAGATTTTGGATGTGCAACTTCACTCAGGTCTAGGAACTGGACAAGTGACCATGAGGGATTTTTTAATTATTATTGAAAGGATCATTCTCATCTTCCTGTTCATCCATTCCTGCTTTTTAAAAATTATATATGTTAAACGGTACTCTTATTGGCTGCCCATCTATTTGTCTCTAGAGATGCTATGTTCTATTATCCACCTTCGCAACTCTCTGAAAGTCATCTCCCTTTGCCCACCACTCCAACTTTGACAGTCTTTTTGATAATTGAGCCTCCCAGGCTTCTAGTGGTTAAGTGCTACCACTTACCCTTTATTGCTTCCAGGACCTTATGCTTTACAAACCAAGCTCTGTGACAGCCTTCCCTAGTATCCACCACAACCTGAGGAACAGAATCACTATTGAACTTATTATTAATTTTGGTATTCCTCTCATCAGTGCATTCCTGATGGTCTTGTTGAATGATGTATCCTCTGGAATGTAACCCTCTGGTGGGTCTTCTGGCCTCACATGATATATCTATTCTAGCATGCCCACTTCCCTGAGCCTTTTTATCCCTTTCCCCATTGTCTGTCATGGCAATTCAAGCATTGCAATTTCACTTAGCATGGGCCATTACTTTCTCTAGACCTCTGAAAGCCACCATGGCAGCAAATTTGCACCATCCTCTGGGCTCCTTACCAAGAGTTAAATTCATATTCTGAAAGAATGTCTCTGAGTAAATAAACTATTCTTTATTTAGTTTTATGGCTTGTCCTCCTGATCAAAGAACCAGCACAAGTACTTCCCAGGCTCTTCCCACATACGTTGGCTAATTATTGAAGCTCTTTTGGTCTCTTTCCTCACTAATCAGGCCCAGAGTGTCTTGACTTGCTTTTGCTATTACTTAAGCCAAATTTTTGGCCTGGCATCCAGAAGAGGAGCTGGAGAGAAAATATTGAAGGTGAGCCTTGTAGGACAGAAGACTCGACAGTGTTTTTCCACTGCAAAAGCCGTAGCTCTTAAAAAGACTACCTCTGAAGGACCTGAGAGGAGTTTGGATGCATACATGTAGATGGTGCATCATATGTCAGTCTACAAGGCTTTCTCAGTAAGGACCATAATCTTGGCATAACAGGAGGCACTTGGGTGAGCATTCTATACTCTCCTGGCAGCTGCTCTGAGTCAGGCTTCCTGGAAGCTCTTCCTGTACATGGTCAGCCAGCCCTGGAAATGTCCAAGGTTCTGATGGGTGATTATCGTACTCACCCATAGGTTTCTTTCTTGGATTGTAGCTTTCCTTTCCTCAATTGCTTTCCAATGCTTATAAACAGTTCCCTTATATATTGTCCCATGTTTTCCTGTTGTTTATGATAGAAGTCTCTTAATAAAAGAAGTCTCTTAGTAAGAGATTGCTAAATAAAGGGATTTGTTGAGTTTAAGGGAATTCTGATAGATTTTGATGAAAATGTTGAGAATATTAGTAGTTAAGAGAAGTTGCAAGACTTGTTGAGATTCTCAAGGAATATTAGACAAGGGCCAAAGAAAGGAGAAATTTAAAAACAACAAAATTAGGGAACAACAATATTTAAAGGCTAGTAGATAAGACAATTAAGAAAATAATAAAAAAGAGATAGAGAAATAAATACTTTATTTAAGTAATCTGTGTTGTACTTCAAATTAATTAATAAATATTATAATTCTTTTATTATTTATATATAATTAACAAAAGGAGGGATTGTATGGATTTTTGAGTATGTCAAGAATTAGGATTTAGTGAGGAAGAATTTTTAGGAGAGTTGAGTTTTGAATTGAAAACTAATTGGATTAAAGCATTACGAAATGGCATAGATGTGGGAAATAGGGTTAATTCAACCATCAGTGAAGCATGAGCATGATTAAAAGTTTGCTGCTCTGATTCATATGAAGAGAATCAATACAAAAAATATCAGGGTGGGAGAGAAATGGCAATGGATCCAAAATTTTCATGCAGATGGAGCTTTGGGATAACAGACAAAGCAAAGTCAGATTTGCCTAGTGGTTACATTTCCCGAGCAAATACACTTTAAAATTTTAAAGTCCGTGGTATAAATCAATAAAAATAATATTGGGTTGATGATTTTAAACACACTTTTGCTGATTCTCTTGTTATTTGCATAATTATAGTAATTATTTAGCTTGGGATGGCTTTGACAAGCTTCAAAGATTTAGGAAAACTTTCTGTTCTCTCTAATCCCACATTGTTATACCGATTTTGCTAATGAAGTGCATTAAGGTGTTAATACAAGAGCAAGGTAGAAGATTCTAAGTGAAAGAGAAAAGTAGAAAACATTACCTTAATTGACCTAAAAGGCAGAAATTCACTTTAAATTAGATGCGTTTGAAAGTGGGGTAGGGTAAGGTTAGATGTTTAAAAGTCAAGCTAACCATGATAAAAATAGCCCATAAAAATACTGTTAATTTTAAACCTAGTAAGATGGAGAGAATAATGTTGTGAGGTTTATGTTGAACTCTACATAAGTCTAGTTGTTTAAGTAAGTATATGGTAGTGCATATCTGGGTGGATATATTTTGTAAGGAGTGAAAGGCAAATGACTAGATAGAGAAAGATCCATGACCATCTATCTGTCTGTGACATAATAAGTATTCTATGATGGAACTTTTCATCAAAATAGAATGGCAATAAGCAAGATAAACTATGTCGTGATATCAATAGGGGGCTCTGTGGCTTTGTAATAGAATTATACTCATTCATTTAAATTCTGCCCCTCCCCCAATGAACCGCATCATTTGCCGAGTTAATAAACAATTGAGTCTGTCTATTCATCCATCTATCCCTTCATCCTTCCATTCTTTCATTTGGTGTCATTCATCTAAATTCTTCATTAGCTAACAGTTAAAATACTCAGAAGGCAAATAGTTCCACTGTTTTTTCTCTACCTCACTGGAATTGTGGGAACTTTTATTGAGTAGTG
Organism: Pteropus medius; assembly: GCF_902729225.1. Lineage (NCBI taxonomy): Eukaryota > Metazoa > Chordata > Mammalia > Chiroptera > Pteropodidae > Pteropus > Pteropus medius. The sequence goes on along the minus strand of NW_024349519.1, from coordinate 20,141,841 downwards.
AGAGCTAGGGTAATGAAACTTGGAAAAATGCCATCCTAGGATCCCTCTGTGCTACCAATATGCAAATAATTTAATAGTAATGCAGTCAAGAGTTCCCTGAGTAAAGACTCTCCATTTTCATCACTGTTGGTAAGTGCCAAGAGGGACAGATGAGAATAAGTTATAGCCACATTGTGACATGTAATAAATCTTCCAAAAGAGGTTTGCATGTACTCAGTTCTTTGGCTTTTATCCTGTGTACGACACTTCTGTTTACTTTGCATCTAAGCAACAGAAAGTAATCAGCCTCTAAGAACTTAATTATTGGTTGCACGGATAACCCTTAGGGTGTGTATGTCCAGTCACTTGGGCCTCCTTCTACATCTCTCATCACTAAAAGCAATATGCTTCCCCGAGTGCCCGCCTCCCTGGAAAACATGGTGGTTCATTTCTTCAAGGGGAAGACAAAGGGCTGCTGAAACAACAGAATGTATCGAAATGGCCCTGCCTTGAGAAAATGAGCTACTAACAGTTCTTGATGACTGAAACAAAGGAAGAGTCCTAGGGCTAGAAATCACTCAAGAATAGAGCCTTGATAACAGTCAGCAACTGAGAGGTAGAAAGAAGAAGAAATTCTAGGGAGAGGAGTGAGAAAATACTGTAACAGGTTTGCAAAATCCAACTTTGCATCGCACTAGTATGTTAATGAGACAAGTTTAAACCAGTCACACTCTCACCTCTTAACCAAACTGTTAACACAATTTAACACACTTTCAAAGGGCCACCCCTATGATGTGCTAATGAAATCACTTTCTTCCCAGCAGGAGTCCATGGGTTTTTCCTTCTTTGCTGAGCTTTCTTTGATCAGGTATACAAAAAACTAAAAAATCTTGTCAATCCTGAGAGGCTGTTAGTTTGTTTTTTAACTGTATCTATGGGAAACTGAGGCACGAAGGACCAAATTTAAAGTTTAAAGGTAGTACAGTAATTTGAGTTTGAATTGATTTTCTGTCCCAGTTTTTCTCTACTGCTATTTAAGTGTTGCAAAATTAATAAATGCTGTTCAGGAATTACATCTTTTAAGTTTACAAATAACTTTCAGAGTCACAATAGCTGTGAAATGCTCTGTAATTCTTAAACACTGAAGAAATGTTTGAAGTATTATATTTCAGTTTTAAAAATTACAAGTTGCAATTTGTTTTTCAGTTTTAAAAATTTCAAGTAGCAATTTGTTTTTATGAACTGGACTTTGAAACATTTTTTAAAAACTATAAGTAGTACTGGATATGTTCTAGAAACCATTTAAAGCAACCAAACCATTTAAAGCAACCAAAATTAATTCAATTATTTTTAGAATAACTTCAAGATTAAAGCAATCTCTTAAAAGGCCTTGTTCTATCTAGGTAACACAGAAACTATGCTTCTCCTAAAACAGGAACTATGTTCTTTTAGGCTAGAACAGTGGTATGTATAGGACATTTATTTTTTTCTATTTTTTACCCTGCACACACACAAAAGTACACAAAATATACTTTTATATATATCATGTATCTCAAAATAAAAAGGGATTTTCAAAAAGACCTTCTTCTATTGCTGAAATCTTAAAAATGAATTGAGTAGAGACCATGTGTTTAGTATTCTTAAAAGTTTCTTGTAAGATTTTATAGAAAAATTGCCCATTATTCTATTTGACAACAGACCTATGAATTTTGGAGAAAAACAAAAAGAGGACTCGTAAAACGCAAAAGGGTCCTTTTAACTGAACTATATAATATACAGGTAACTATCTGCAATTTTTTAATGAGCATCTGGGTTTTGGTGGAAAAGATTTTAAAAATTTTTTATTGCTTTTACAAACCTTTGAGATTATTTGACAATGATTTATGTAACATTATTGTATATCTGACTTTGGCAGTTACCCATTACACCATGTTAACATATTTCAATAAGTAATCAATTTGGTTTCCAGTACACTGATTTAATTCTGGTTTCATTACTCGCCTAGTATTTATTTTTTAGGCATGTTGTCCATCTTAGTCTAGGACTGCCCTTTTTGCATTAGCCATTTTAGGATAAAATACTTAATAAGATTTGCATTTAAAAAATGAACTAAAGGAACTGGACCCCCTCCAGCCAGAACAAGTAATTATGTCATTTGTATTGCAAAGCAGGAGTGGCTATAAAGCAATGGTATACTTTTTTAAAGATTGATAACCTTAAGCAGTATTATATTACACATAAAATGGCAGGTCTGACAGAGGAACTAAACGTGGGCAGTGTATAAAGTCCTGAGAATTGTAGGGACTTGCAAAGTTTTACTTTGTCTTTTGATGAGATACTCGAATGAAAGCATTATTTGCAGTTTATGTCTTTATTTTCTATTATATCTCTTTGTCATATATTGGTCATTCCCTGAGAGAAACTTACGTTTGTGAACATAGCAAGATTCTCACATCATATACCAGCAAATGCTCTCAAATTCACATCTTAATATTCAGAAGCCCAAGTTAGACTGTGTCTTATGAAATGGCCCAAATGAAATTGAATTTATGTAGTTGCCTTATGATCTCTTAAAAGGTACCCAATCTGCCAAACTGAAATTTTCCACTATTGATAATGACTCTGAAAACTGGAATTGCTATTAATAGTATTGCCGTTGCTGAGAAAAACACAGTAGAGAAACATATTGAGCATTTATTACTCAATACTATGCTCCAAGTGCTGCGTTAAGTACTTTACACACATTATTTTATTAATCTTCAGAATAACCTAACGAGGTTGGTAATTTTAGCAGTACAGATGAGGACCTTATGCTTATGAAGGTTATATAGTGATCCCAGGGCCACCAGTTATTAAAGTGGTAGAACTGGGATTTGAGCCCAGTCTACTTTAATTCTAGAGCCGATGTTCTTAAATTTATATAAACTAAAAAATCTTTTAAAAAATTCCTAAAATATTTTTCTAATGGAATAACTTATGACTATATTCCAGTGAATGACAGGACATTAAGTTTTTCTGGCCCTCACCTGAGGTCTTTTCAATTAGAAGCGGTCCCCTAGTTTTATGGAGGAAGGTTTTATGATAAGATGTACCTTAACGATCAATTATGGCCTTTCTTTAGGACAAAAGGTTATAGCGCAGGTTATTTTGCAGGCATTGGTCAACTTGTTATTTCTTACATTTGATAAAAGTGTTCTAAACCTTCCTTCACAGGACTCATATCTTCATAAAGGGAAACAGAAAAAAAATGCGAGGCAAATGAGAAAAGCAGTTTCATAAGAAAATCAAAATTCCACAGAAGCAACTAGTCAGTGAGATATGAACCAAGAATGCTGACGGGGAAAGCTTCTTCTGCTCTTCTCATGTGCGCAGGAAACCCATTTAGGGAGTTGTTAAAAACTGAAAGGCAATTTAGAGATAGCAACATCCTCTTAGACTTCAAAGAGAAGGAAATATATTTAGAGACTTTGCTGATATAAAAAGCCGTTATAATTTTGAAGCTTTTCCTTAAAACATATTCTTCTCAATTTGAGACTCTAATGTCCAATAATTGAATTCGATGTTTAATTGTTCAATATTTCAATCAACGGTCTACTTGAAACAATAAATCAATCAAGTGAATGTTATGGTAGTATACTTTATATTATTTATACATACATACAAATACAGATGTATGCATATATGTTTATATTGTAATTGAAATTCAGCATTTTTTAGTTAATTATGGAATAAGATATATTAGTTTACTATGGCTGCCATAACAAAGTACCACAAAAGGAGCAGCTTAAACAGAAATGTATTGTCTCACAGTTCTAAAGGCCCCAAGTCCAAGATCAAGGTGTCTGCAGGTTTGGCCCCTTCTGAGGCCTGTAAGAAAGAATCCGTTTTATGCCTCTTCCCTTTCTTATGGTGGTTTGCCTGTAATCTTTGATGTTCCTTGACTTGTAGAGGTTATCACCCTGATCTCTGCCTTCGTCTTTACATGACATTTTTTCCTGTGTGCATGTCTGTCTCCAAATTTCCTTCATTTTATAAGCACACCAGTCATATCAGATCCCCTCCATCCCCATATCCAGCCCACTGCAGTATGACTTCATCTTAACATTACATCTGCAAAGATTCTGTTTCTAAATAAAGTCTCCTTCTGAGCTATTGGAAATTAAGACTTCAACATACGAATTTTGAAGAGATACAATTCAACCCATACCTTAAGGTCTAACTTTTAAAAAACACAAATGTTTAGTATCATAAAAAGAAATCCATATATCTTTTACATGAGAATCTCTTAGCCCAGAGAAATTAAGTGACTTACCCAACGAACACACAACCAGTGGCAGAGCCGGGACTAGAATTCAGATTCCTAAATCAAACATAATGCGTTTCCCAGCACCTAAGTTTCAACTTACTGATAATAGTATACTGTTATAAGTTACTTCATTTATAAACTGTTTTATTTCTGATAGGCCAATTAAATTGTTCAATAAGATTTTAAACTTAGGACTGTATATTTCTCATATTTTATGTAGGAAATTCTGGAAACTTCACAAGAAAAAAATATGTCAAATAATTAAATAGCAGTAATTTAATCTCTTTCTAATTCGTCTCTTTCCAATGACTTAAAAACAAGGGCAGTGTATAAGCACTTTACTTCACTGTCTCAGTAGATCCTCATTATAACCCTAAAAGGTAGATGAAATTATTCTCATTGTAAAAATGAAGAAAAGAGAGAGAAATAAGTTGACTAAAGTCACTCAGAGATAATGTTACACAGCTAGAAATCACACAGACATTTAACCCTAAAGTCCTTTCTTTTTCAACTCTGACTAAGCCGTCTCGCACATTCGATTTTTGATATTCCAAATTAACCTGAAAAGATGTAGAAGAAGAAGTGATTAGGCATGAATCATTTTAGCCATAATTTTCCTACTGGTAAAAATGACCACCACATGAGTAAAAATGCTCCTTAGGTAAGAGTATATAAAAGAGAAATTTAAGGCATCAAAGTTGAATCATTGATGAAACTTATAGTTAATGTAAAAAATGATCAATAAATTTGAATAGACAAAGAGAAAAAGTTGGAAGATTTGAGGAGAACTGGGAAAGGATGGTGTCAGATATCTCACAGCAGGAAGAAAGTGAAGGAAGAGAGTTTTTCTGATCTTACTCATATTTGTATCACCAGCCTGATCTTCAGTAAGTGATTAATAAGTATGTGTAAATATGTTGGAATGAAAACTTCAATATTGGTTAAGGGAGATATTTTTACACAGAATTTTGAGGGCAATAATTGGATGTACATATATCAAACATACATACTCCTATATTAATCTATTCTATTGAAAAATGAATTTGTGCAAAGGAGAATAATAGCTAATATTAATTGAGCATATGTTTCAGGAACTGTTTTAAATAGTTTATAGAGAACATTGCATTTTTCCTTCAACAAATTTAAGATGTGGGCTCTATTTTGATTTTCATTTTATAAATGAGAAAAGGGAGTTTTAGATGCTACACAGTAAAAGATCCATTGTATTATTCAGAACAGTCACTCCTAACCACTGGTAGCACCAAGGAAGAAGAAATGATATAAGAAGGAATTTAATTCAGCTTTTTTTTCACCTATCATAGCACTTGGCAGTCATTTAATAAATGTTGGATAAAGTGAACTGAAGTTTTAAGTTATGTTTTATTAAGGATTGGGTGCATGGATAGGCTGAATAACACAAGGAGTCGTCGGAGGATAAAACATATGATGCTAAAGAATGGAAGGAAACATGAGAATCAAGCAGCCTCATCAAATGAAAAATAATCTATGCATAAGCATGGATAGACAAGTTAACTTTGTGTAAAAAGAGAAATACTTTGTCATCTATTGCTGTATATCATCAGATCTTGAATTTCAGAAATAGATATCAGATAGTTAAGTTTATAATGGTCATGAAACCCAGAGAAAGATTTTCTTATCCCTGAAGTTTATGTATTTTGCAATTGTCTATTTAAAAAAAAAATCAAATATGAAACATATTGTTAATATTGTATAACCATAAAAATGTCAGCAGTAAGTGATTGAAACAGAGCAGACGATGGGTGAATTACTTTGGGGTGTGTGTGTGTGTGTGTGTGTGGTTATATTGATTATTAAATGCCAAAATATGTTCACTTGTTTAATAGTAAAATATATGAACAACTTCCTTAATATATGGCCAACCTAAAATACATGGGCAACTGTCCACTTTACATTTCAAATGTAAACATTTATTTCATACTTACTGAATTTCTATTATGTGACAGATATGCCAGGCTCCAGAATGTCTCCATATTTTTAAAATGAAAATAAATAAATAAATAAAAATCTCTAATTCCATTTGTATAACTTTTTGTGAACCCCGGAAACACTTAGCTTCACTATTTTTTCCCAATTGAAGAATTTTGGTACTTCTATAATTTTGGTAATTTTAAATGAATATAAATTTTGTCAAATGTTTTCTGACTGTTGTGCATCCTCAAATCATTTTCACTATTTATCATTAAATTTCAAAGACTGAATAAAAATTATAATATACTTACATTTTTCATCTTTATTTTTTCTGAGAAAATTGATAATATGCCTTTAAACTTGAGTAGTAATCCAAAGATTACAGAATATTTTTGTTCAAGCACTAAGAAGACATATTCTCTAAGACAATGGGCCAAAATTACAGACTAAATTAAAAAGTAGTTGGGAATTTACAAAGATAAACTTACCCAAGGAACATGAGACATCAGTCATTATTTCTGCAATGAATGCATTCTTCTATCACTACTGTACCAGTAGAGGCAGACATGCCCAGGAAGAACATTAATCTAATTCAGTGATTTGGAAATACCCTTAATTAACACATGCATTTAGTCACCTTCTTACATACTCCTTAACTCACAAATAGCATTATCAATTTTTCCAAAATGGAAACCTCAAGCTACTCTCAAGTCCTCTACCTCTCCACAGCCAATCAAATGTGAAATTCTGTCAGTTCAGTTTCTGAAAACTGGTGACATTCATTTCCTTCTCCACTTCTTCCTTAAATCAGATGCCTACCTCTTAACCTAACCTTGGGCTAATGCACAAGTCACTAAGAGCCCTCCCTCTCTCCGTTCACCCTGCCCTTCCATCAGTCCTCACTGCACCTAGATTATAAACCTGACTTGTCATTCCCTGCATAAAAACCTTCTCAGTTCTAGCCAAAGAATTCAAATAATTATAAGGAATCTAAACCATTCTTTTTACCGAATTCGTGTGGAAAGACTCATGGCTTCTGCATTGGTCTTTTCGGATGCAGGCATTAATAAAAAATAACATGGTAGTACTAAATATTTTTACTGCAAATTTCTTACTAACACTTTGGCATACTTACTAAATATTTACAATTGTTCCAAGTATAGTTTTAAATTTCTTTCAAAATATATACGAGTATAGCACATATATGTATATTATGTATATGTGTATATAATTATATTTTGCTTTGTTTTGGAACACTTGCTAGTATGCTTTAAACCTCAGTAGTAATATAAAGATGGCCATCTGATTAGGTTGCAAAAAATGTGGCCTAAATACCCTGTTTTATAATTCAGTAAAGTGCTTGGAGGAGGCACAGTAGGAATGATGAATGGTAAGGATGGGATTATTACTCAAGTCTCATTTGTGACAGTTGACTTCCGTGATATTTATCTTACATTTTTCTTTTTGGCTGCATGTGTGAGTGTAATACACTTTATATATTAGCATTGGTCCATCTATTATTATATTGGCAGCAGGAGATTTTCATTGATTAGTTTCTCTCTATTTGCTTTTTCTTTCTCTAAAACCTTCATGCTGTAATGCAGACGATTTATTTTCAATGATTTATTAAAATGTAATTCTAAGGTGACTCCTTATCTAGAAAGTAATCTGCAGGCTATCTTTGTTTAAACTTGCAACCTGCTTTGTCAAGTAAAACTGCCTATGAAATTTTCATTGTAATAGACAGCTTTTCATAATGAATGAAAAACAGCTATTATGATTGAAAACAAATTGCTCTAAAACATATTCTTTGAAACAATGTGCTGCTTAATTGTATTTTGGAGGAGGGGGGTAGGCAAAGGCAATTCTATTTAATTGGTTACATTTTTCAGTTCTATAAATTAATTTGCAGTACCCAATATCACTTAATTTTTCCCTAGGAAAGCTTTTGCTTGCCCTAGCAATATTATAACTGCTAATTCAATTACACTGAAATTGTTTAATAGAAAATATAATTGCTTATTCATACAGAATACCCATTAAAGAAGTGCAAAAGCGTGAACCTGAGGGTTACTACATATTAATACTTTGGGAATAAAGATGGGAATGTTGTGTAGAGAAAGTACTGGCTGATCTTTAATTGTTCATCACCTGCCTCCAAAATAATATGAATGGACCCAAACTAAATGACCACTCATTACAAGTTTCAATTTAGGAGCTTGGCTGGGGTCAGCAGATTGCTTATGCTGATCACAATGATTTGAAGTTGTGATTACCATAAGCAATTTAAATTTTATTGATCTCCCCTTCTGAAAGTTGTAATTGAGCATAGATGTTGGACCCAGAGCTCTCCAAACTAAATTGTACTCTCCAGCCCTTGCTGGATTCCTACAAGAATCAATAAGCAGTCAGTCACATTAACAATGAAATAGGTCCATTAACATATGGTGCTATTGGTGAAACTTTATTTAGGAAGGGTGTTAGTTCACTTCATTGTTTTATCAATGAATCTTGGCTGTACAAGGAAAAGTATTGCTTTAATATGTGTAATAAGCTTGTATGAAAATGAAATTATATATTATAAATATATAGAATTTGACAAGGTAGGCAGTTGAGTACTTATATGAGAGTCATTGTGATTCACATCATCATTTTACTGTAAACAGAGGCTTCATATGACTGAAATTGCAGCTTATCTGCTGCAGTACTTTATAGTAATTCGAAATTTTTATTTCTCTTTATTAGATACAAGGTTTCCCTCCATCAAGGTTAAGTACATCTCGAAGTCTCCATGTTCCATGGTAAGTAGTGGCTTGTTAGAGAAACTATATGATCTATCCTGCTGAGCCAGAGAGAGAAAACTGGGAATTCTAACAGAACTCTATGTGGTTCCAAACAATTTAGGACAGTAATTTACACCCACAGTACCACTGAAATTTGGTAATGACTCTGGCCCACCTATTATTATTAAATTGCAAAATGCTTAAAACTATGAGTCTGTTAAAACTTTATGACAAAGAAGGCATTGTTTATTAGCTGTTACTAGGATGACGTAACATTCAGGTTGCCTGGGATAGTCATTTTCTTACAAATAATGTTCCCTTATGATGGTTTGAATCAGAAAACAAATGTCCACTTTAGCTCTTATTATCATTCAGTGACATAATGAGTACAAAGCATGGCATGACAATTTTCTGAAGAAATCAGAAGTTGAGAGAACTCTAGAAGCCATGTGCTTGGTTGGAGAATTGGAGTTCATGGAGGACAAGGTGGGTGGGCTACCCAGAATGTGGATAAATCTAGACCAAATGTACAGTTTCTAAACATTGCCTCTTATACACCTCTACCTTCCTTATAAGATCTCTGCCCTGCCCTGCTTCAAATGGTTTCTGTTCCGCCCCAGTGTGACTCTCTTCAGTGTGACATTCTCACACTATTTGAGGCCATCTAAGGATTCCCATGAAGGTATCTAATTCAGGTCAGTTTGAGGGAGATATATTTTATGTTCTGGATGTTGTGGTTTTTGTTGAGTCACCTCTAGCTTAATCATTTCTAACCCATTCTCTATGCTCCATCATTGGTAAACAAAACCATATCTAAATTCAGATCAAACTGCAATGGCTTTGTGTTTATTTTTTAATAAGTGTTTATTGAATAGATGATTAAATAAATAAACACTCATAGGGACATTTGTGTTTCAGTAGATGTTTGGTGATACACTTCTTTAACTTTAATAAACTGCTCTTTAAAGGTGACTTTTAGGCTCTATAGCAAGCCATTAAAGGAGATATTATAAAGCAAGAAGCTTTCTGGGTGTCTCAAATCATATGGTATTGGTTATTATTTGACCAACTTGCACAGTGAAAGAGATTTAGGAGAAGATTCAGAGGAAGATGTAAGATAAGTGGGCTATGTGGACATTGAACAAGTTTACTAATAGAGAGACAAAATAGAAGTGATTAAGTAATAGAAAAAAAAAGTGAGCTTGCTTTGAGGACAACTAAAACTAAGAGGATAATGGGCTATTTCAATGAACTGGCCTAAGTTTGAAGGCCAGTTTAACACTTACTGGATATGTGGCTATGAGCAAGTTATTTACCTGTTATAAGCTTCATCTGTAAAGTGGGTATAAAAATACTATCAACTTTATAAGCCATGAGAATTATTTAAAAGAATCTTTGTAAAAGCACTTTTCATACTTTCTGGCCCATAGTAAATATTTAATAATAATTACATGAAACAATGCAGTAGAAACACAAAGTAGCATTTCTCCAATTACAATGTTATTTTCCTACTTTAATCTATCTAATGCCATAGTTTGGAAAAGCTTTCATGATTCATCTTCCTTCTTTTCCTTGGCTGGTAGCAACTAGAGTAAAGTTTTCTGTTGTTTTTCTTCGTTTGGAAAAATTGTTATTTTTTCCGGTGAAAGAGTGATGTCCTTCATCCTCATAGTAATATGGTTTCAGATAATACTATGAATAAAAATTTAAATCCAAGAGCATAAAATAATAAATAAACAAGGGCTGTGTGTACTTCACTAAAGGGCACATGTAAAGCCCGAACGAAAAGCTGTCAAATGTTGGAATTACACGATAGAGCAAGGTAAAGCAGGCCTTCATGAAGCATATAGTATTTCCTGGATTTCTACACAAAGGTACTCATCAACATTACTGTGACAAACTCAACATGTCAGTGCCTTTATATAATAAGTATGTGTTTTCTGCTCAAGTGACAGTCAGCCCAGTGTTCCTAATTGTTAACCAGGCTTTATGTAGTGACTCTGACACTGAGGATCCTTCTACCTTGGACCTCTCCATGCCCTAGAGCTTTGCATTCCTCTGCGATATATGTGATGTAATTAAGGAAATTATTGGGTAACCTCACAAATAAAGATAGGGAAATTCTCAAAGAGAAGGTCCTTTCGATTTCCATTTGACTGCTTTCGATGAGCCCATGCTTCCATTTCTCCCTGTGCACAGGTTTACCTGACACAACAGTACTGTGTGTTGTACACAATTGGAACAACAAACAAAATATACTGTACTCTTGTACCAACCTTGCCTTTTAGCAGAGAAATGTGTGTGTGACCAGCCTGTTCTCCAGATGTATCCTAGGTATGATACTAGAAACTTTCCTTACTGATGTAAATTTGGATAACGGTAAGGTGAAGGGTGGTGTAGTATGATGTGTGCATTGACAGAGCCTATTGACCAGTAGGGGATTGTTTTTAAGTAGAATCCTTTAGAACTCAAAACAGTTATGAAAATCAAAGTGAAGAATAAGAAACTGTTTATTCATCTTATTGAGAAGTACCTGTATTTTGTGGAAAAGTATGACCAACAAGAATCAACTCTACCCACATCTTTTCAGGGCTGTTTAACTGGTCAGCATTTAAATGAATTGGAGCTATTAGTACATAAAGTATGATGAGCTATTAGTACATAAAGTATGATGAGCTTTCTTCCCAACAATTTTACATATTTCAACTCCTTCAACCTTCATCCTTTCAGCCTCTTTCACATTCTTTGGTTGTATATGGTTTCTCAGTTAATACATAACTAATAGCTCTTATTTTTCTTATGTTTTTAACTATTTAGGTGTATCTGGATGTGAAGGTAAAAATATATTTTAAAGAAAATACTTGTGTGTATTTAAAGACTTAATTGCTTTTATATTCAAGAATGATTAACCTGCATAATGAATTGATTACTACAGTGATTCTGTTTTTTTAAAAAAACACACACACCATTTCTGATTTCTGCTCACATTTATTGGCAAGTAATTACATGGCCATACTGAACCTCAAAGGAAACTGACAAGTTTAGTATAATTTGGTACCCTGGAAAAAGAAATGAATTATGACTGGTTTAGAGTCTTTACCCAACTATCCCTCTCACAGAACCCTGAATTTTTTAAACAGCTGCCTAGGTTAAGCATAACAATTTTGACGAAAAGTGAAGGATTCTACTGTATGTAATTGAATTTTTTTTTTTGCCTTTTTTCAGTTTTATTGAGATATAATTGACATACAGCACTGTATAAATTTAAGGTGTAGAGCATATGGTTTGACCTGTAATTGAAATTTGACATAATACTTTTATATAGAGTGTTGTTTTTGAAACTTGGCCATGACAAAGAAGCTAATACAACTACTTTTGTCATTTAGTCTTAAATTCATAAACTTTGATTTAAGAAAGGTTTGGTACTACAATAAAGAAAAAAGATTGCTATTTGGGGGTCATTACATATGAACTACTTGAATGAAAGAAGAATGAATGGTCTAGGACAGCTAGAGCAGAGGATATTGTTTATATCAGCATAGTTCAGAATGAGCTTCTACAGAAAACTATAAGAATCTCAATTAGTTATATTTTTTCTTTGGATGGAAACTGATAACAAATACGAAGGAGAAGTTAAATAGTTAACTCTATTTTTCTTTCTTAACACAACTTCTCTTTTGTGTCATGAACTAGAAAGTATGCTCATCTTGAAATCTTGAATACTGAATATTTTGATGTTCCCTCCCTTTTTTCTATCAATTTTATATTTTCTACAATTTACTGATAACTATCACTTCTTTCTCCTCTTGTAATCCCAGTTCTATGCTACTTTTAAAAGGCAGTCTGACCCATAATGTGGGTAGCAGATGGCTTTGGTAAATGTCTATTTCTGCTATTAAGGTAAAATGACAGGAAACACCACAGAGAGTGTTCTTATATTTGAAAAAAAAGGGGGAGGGTTGTCATATGATACGAAACACAAATCTAAGGGCTTTTGGCAGTCACTAACCTCAAGTAGTGTGATTATAACTAGAATGTGAATGCAACATCCACCTTCAAAACTCTGTGAAAGATGCACTCTGCGAAAGGCAAGGCAGTGCTTTCTGGCCTACTACTTACATGTGCAGCAATTTATTATACAAAAATGCAAAGTATGACTAAGACAACTTTTGAGTGTTTATTGAAGTTGCCAGGGAAAAATATTTTTCTCCACGCTACATTAATATTTTCTGGTTTAGACCAGCTAATCTTTTTGAATTGGGTTACATGAACCATCACATCCGGTATGTAAGTTTAATATGTATATTTAAATATTTTTCCTTTTAAAATGGAACTATAAATTATATTATATCCAATATCTTCTGAATAAAATAAAAACAGACAGATTGCAGTCTTTTGTCTTCCCTGCCCCACAGACATCTAAGAATTCTAAGAGCTTACAAGCTTAATGTTGAGAGGATCAGAGATGTTTTTAATTTAATAGTCAAGGGTACCAATTTTTCCACTTTTAAAAAGCTCTTAAATCTTATTAATAATTTTATATATCATAATCATTCACCTCGAACATACATTTGATATTATGTTTAAAATATTATTCTCTACTTAATTGCTTTTAACAAGCACTTTTATTGAGCATCCACCAGGCCCTCCCTCCCCCCAAAAAAATGCCATTTTGAGAGTTCTGGAACCTTCTGCTTTTGTTTATTAATAATTCCCAAACAGAATGTCTGCTTTAGACATTAGTTTCTGAAATAGAATTGAATCTTAATTAGTTTAAGAGAAACTCCTACTTAAGTAGTCTTAGAGAAAATGTACTCGTTTTCCCCTCTAATATATCCTCCTGTTGTTTGACTGTGATGAGAATGGTCTTTTAAAAGAGGCCTCAGGTGTGAAACCAACTGTTCAGGCTCATTGTCAGCTGTTGGTTTCTAGAGTATTAATTCAAAATTAGTGAAAATATAAGACTATGTCTACATTGGCCAACTCTACTGCAAAATTGAGCAATTTTCAGTTAAGGGTGCAGCATCCTCTATAATGCCCTTGAGGAAGATTCAGAAGCTCATTCTATTTCCATCTGCTTTCATCATTAGAGAGTGCAGTCGATTGATTCAACCTCACTAACAATAAGAATGAATGCGATTTAGCCAAAAGGTGAGTATAGGCAAAATATCTATGTCAAAATTAATCAAAATTAGGACAGAATGAGCTTCTACAGAAGTTCATTCAATTTATATACATGCATGTATATATAGGTAGATACACAGTTTTATATATACATATAATTTTTTAAAGATAGAAATTATCTTTTTTTTCATGATTTGAAGGATGAAACGGCCTTATTCATATTGGATCCTTGTTTTCATTGGGTGAAAAGTGCAAAACCGGAATAGGCTTCCTGGAGCTGCCCGACACCGCTGCTCCAGTCTTCCGATCAGGAAATGAACACTGAATACTAATATCCACATATCTTCTGCATCACTCATTGATCACCTACGATATATTATATTATTAGCAGCATTATTATCGATATTATTATTGTTGGCATTCAGTGTGTACACAGTTGACTCTTGAACAATGCAGGGGCTGGGGGCGTTGACTCCCTGCATAGTTGAAAATCAACAATTAACTGTTGACTCCCCCCAAAACTTTACCGATAGCCTACAGTCAACTGAAAGCCTTACCAATAACATAAACAGTCGATTAATACATTTCTGTATATTGTATGTATTATGTACTGTATTCTTACAATAAAGTAATGAGAAAAGAAAATATTATTAAGAAAATCATAAAGAAAATACATTTTTGGTATTTATTTTTTAAAAATCCATATATATGTGTACTCACGCAGTTCAAACCTGTGTTGCTCAAGGGTCAACTGTAGTTGATTTATCTGAAAATAGTAAAAGTTCTTTGTTGGTAAAAATCAGTATATTTAAAATTCCTTGTGAGGTACAGTGGTATAATGTAGTGCTATATACACAGTAGGCACTCAGAAAATATTTGTGGAAAGATAGATTAAACTAAAACATTATTTTATAAACCATTTATTAAATGCTTAAGGTACAGTTTGCTAATTGCCCAGTATCAATTCACCCTTTCTTGTAGGAACAGAATTCCCATCCCTATCCTCCAGTTTCAGCAGTGCACATCGCTATCTAGCGAGAGACTACATTTCTCAGCCTCCTAGCAGCTAAATTATATGTTCAACATCTAGATAATTTCTTTAACAATGACACTACTTGCCATCTACTTCTTTCACCTTTTCAGGAATGGTGATGAGCCAACTTCACCCATTTTAGAAGAGCAACTTTTAAGGGATGGTAGAAAGACAGGGCAGCAGGAATCTAGAAAAGCAAAGCTTTTTTGTGTGTGTTCTGAACCTCTCACCTATTTCTGCGCTGTTAAATGTGAGAGAAATATAGAGTTTCTTTTTATTTCAGCGATTGTATTTTGGGGGTATCTATGTTACTGCAGCTTTGCTAGCACTGTAACTTACACAGGTACATAATGCTCTTTCCATAGGTGCCATTCTAGACTTCCATGGACCCACTCATTTTCCTCTAGCAGGACTAATAATTTGAGAAGGCAGCTAGGCTTGACTTGTGAGAGCATTTGTGGCCTATTGAAGAGTGGAGAACATGACATTAAGGATGCCAGCTCTCCAATAAAATATGGACAAAACTGTAGGGGCCAAAGTCTTTCTTCTAAGGGGCACTGTGCACTCCGGAAATCAGCATCGCACAGATTATCAGAGTAAGCTGCCCTCTGTTGGTTAAGCAGTCTGTAACTTTGCCTTAAATAAATTCAATAGTAATTGTTTTAGGCTTTTAAAGGACTAAAAGTAAAGCTAAAGCTTAGCCTTGCATAATGAAACCATTTTTTTCTAAATGTGTCCATGTCTTCACACACACACACACACACACAAAATAAACAAATTGAAGAATGAAATTATTTTATATTTCTGCTTACACAGAAATCTTATTTTTATACATTGTAAATTACTGACCTTCTCTTTGGGGCTCAATTAAGTTTTGTTGAATTGATTGTTCAGAAGATAATTCAAGAATATTACAGATTTCCTAGCTCCTTTGACTAATAATTAAAATAAGTTTCACTATAATTTACTAATCTAAATATTATTTTCCCAGAATTGGCCATTGTCTATATTGTTTGTAGTGGAAAGGAAATTTGAGGCTGGGGTGAGGGTGGAGATTCTAAATACAAATAAATCAAGTGATTGCTAGAGTTATTTGAGCTTATAGCTGTCATTCTGTTGGGATTTCCAGAAATATCTGCTAAAAACTATCCTGCGTTTTAGATCAATAAAGCAGGATTTATTTTTTATCAGTGTTAATATATTTACAGAAAAGGAAAGGAAAGTCTTAATGATTAAGCCAAATTTGCTTTCTGAGCAAGAATTTAGATGTCACAATAACAAAAATTTTCTCCACCATTCAAAGCTTTCAAGAAGAGAGGTTTCTCAATGGTAAGTTGATCAATTTTGTCTGTGTACACAAGAGTTGCTCATGTAGCAATTGTTTGTTTCAGGAAGTTACTCTGTTATTTGTATTATGTTGCTCATCATAATAAAAGTCTTGGATAGGTAACATCTCTGACTAACACTGATGCACATAATGATTATGAGGGTCTAAATGCTTCAAATACTGCTCAATTTTAAAGAGCACACATTACAATATAATCCTTTGAAGATTTTTCACAATCATTTCTAGAAAAAATGGCATTGCAATTGTTTAATTCCTGAAAAATAATATCAGACTTCAATAATGAACTCAAAAAAGAATTAATTCTTTAAGAGTAAGTTATTTTTTTCCAAATTAAAATTATATATTAAGATTTTTAGGTTTTGAGATCATTTAAAATAAAATCTCTACTAACCTCCCTTTATTTGAGAGCATTTTTAAACTAAAAACAATTAAGTTTTTGAGATCCATTTAATTTTTACTTCTTTTAAGTACCAGCATAAACATCTGCCATCTGGCATAGAAATTACCTCATATGGCAGGAGGAGAGATGAGATTTATTTAAAAGTTCTTTGTCTTTGATACTTTTCCCTGCTGCATTTTCCACTAGTGTAATTTGGACCTGACTGTATTTAAATAACCATTTATCGCCATAATGGAAGAGCAGACTTAAAAATACATAACTGCTGTCATTCCAGGAGACTGTATTAAGGAAACATAGAATTTGCCTTTCTAGATCAGACCATTTGTCTGTCTTGTCTAACACTTGCCTCTGGCAGTGGCCAATATTAAAGACAATGGAGAACAGCAGAAATATGCAACATGAGAACAAACCATTTTTTAAGAGAATACTTATATAATTATTTTCGCAGTTGGTAATCTTACATTATGGGATATTAGAATTGAATCACCCCACTTGTTTATATTAATATTTTTATCAATCAATAAACTAACCAGTTCTGTTAAAATTATTATATTATTTTATTATTATATTTCATAATCTGTGGTATTTCTCTATGTGCAATAATCCTATGGGACTAACATTACAGTTTTTAATGCTGTAATTTTTAAATATGAAGAAAATACAGGAAATTTTAGGTTATATAGCAAACAAAAACATTTAATTTTGGCTTATAGTTTAAAGTCTAGATAAAAAAAGTATTTACTACAAAGTTCAGTTTACAGGTCCAGAAAACAATCTAAAAAACACTATCTAATTTTATACTAAATTTACAATTGACATAGCAGAATAATCCTATTCTGAATGATTAATGGGTTGACCAGAAATTTAGGTCTACAAATTTTTATCTTCCTTGACAACTTACCAATGTTGTTAAAAAATATTATGGAGACAAATGCATCTCCTGATTCATCTCTGAAAATATAGGTAGGTACAATGAACATACTTGCTAAGTGTAGAGTCCAAACACACACACACACACACACACACACACACAGACACACATCTTCAGTGCACTAGTCATGTCAAACTTCTTGATGTTCCCCAAGCTCAATATTTGCCTTCACCTTGTCCTCTGCTAATCCCTTTCTTACCTTATATTCTACAGGATTATGTAAATTATGAACCATCTTCTATAAAACTCCTATAATTCTTCAAGGAATTATAAGTGCATAAAATGTGTGTACTCTGTAAGCCAACTTCTCTTATTTCTATCACAATCAGAAAAAAAGATCGAGGGTCAGAATGAATATTTGTTAATTACCAGTACTGCCAAAGCACTAGTACCACTAAAGATGTGACCACCTGTTTAGAACAAGATCTTCTAGTGTTCAGAAATCAAGAGTTTTAAATAACTTGAGTAAACACCTGAATACCTGGTTACTTGGCTGAGTGAGAAGTGTTTGGATCACATGACATTTCCACACTCCAGAGAGCTGATGTATCCGCTGCCACTTTAATAAACTCTTTCCTAAAATGGCTAGTGACTTTATAGACATTTTTTCAATAATTGTTTTTATTCTTATTGGGAACTAATGAAATCAAACATGGCTGTAGATAACTAAAGACATCCGAATGGAGATGCTTAGGTAGTGAATGAGTTTTAAAAGTGCTCTTTAAATAGATAAGCAGTTGAAAATAGTTTATTTCAATTGGCTTTGTACTGAACTGTCAGCAAAAGAAGAGACCAAAAAAGAAAAAAATCAAAATAAAATTCTTCTTTTCCTAAGAGATGGAACGCTTACTTTGAGCCAAGTTCCAAAGGCATCTGGAAATTCTTGAGTTAGTTTCTTAGCTCCCTGAATGTTGTAGGCTGGTCTTCCCATGGAGGCAAAAAGAACTTCCTTAGAGCAAATACTTTTTCCAGCTAAAATCAATCCCTTCCTTTTACATAGAGCATAATTATTCAGAAATAAACCCTGCCAAGGTTCCATCCATAATTCTACCAATTTTTAAATCTGTTGGCCAGAATCTTGACTTTTGTATAAAATAAGGTTTATATACCCTTCTAAGTCAGTACTTCTTAATAAAAGCAACTTGGCCTCCCTTCCCAGGATGTTTGGCAATGTCTGGAGACATTTTTATTGTCACCAGTGCAAGGGTGGTACTGGAATAAAGTAAGTAAGGGCTCAACATTTTAAAATGTATGGGACATTCCACCCACAACAAAGAATTGTCTGATCCAAAATGTCAATAGTGCTGAGGGTAAGAAATTCTATTCTAAATGAAGGGCATTAGGAAGACAATCAGAGAGTGTTGAAATGTCTGACTACCCACTCTGGAATGAGTATTATATTCACTACACTGTGAATTGTTACACATAAACATATATAATTATAAAAGTAATACTTTGGGCTTCTAATACCTATTTTTAGTACTGCTCTCTGTAGACCTAGTGAGAACCCTTCTTATATTTCTGGTTAGTTTTTTAATTTTCTGGTGTTGCCAAAATTCCTTTGTCTCCCACACCATTCTTGACTATGTTACCTGTGTTTTGGTTGGTCATACCTTTGCTTTGTGGTCTGTAATTGCAAATAAATATAATCACTGAGAATGCACTGGCTATAAATTAATTTTAAGCATCAATCTTTGTCTTCTTATTTCTGTAGGGACTTTTGTTGCTCAGCAGCTATGCGTCAAATCTGAGCATACTGGGACAGAGTGAGAGATTTATTCTGCAGCTTTCCACAGAAAGGATCACTTCCTGAGCAAGTTCCAGTTGGTAAGGCATCCTTTGTTGATTGCAAGTGTAAACGCCATGACATTCCCTGTGTAACACCAGTAAATATCCACTTATCTTCCCCACTCTACTTGCTGCAGCTGCTCAATTTTTTCTTCTATTTAACCATTTTATGCCCAATAACAAGAAGGCAAAACGTCATTAAAGTGATAAGACATGCAAATGTCTCTTTGCAGCCCCAAATGAAGAACTATAGGAACATTTGTAATTTTAGATTTCCCGAGAGGGGAAAATGTGTATTATCAACTGCACTCTATCCTGTTAATTCTGAACCAATAGAATCATATATTTAAAAAGTTTTCCCTTCTTGGATTTAATTCAAAATTGCTAAGGCTCTTGGATATCAACACCAAAACAGACTCTCAAAATTACTCTACCCCAAACTGAATACATATCTCCAGAATATTCTCGAATTAAGCTTGATAATGAATATTATCTTAGAACAGATGACCAACCTGGCTTTCCATTGTCATCGCTCGTCTCCTCACTGAACATGCAAATCATATAACCTCTTTAGCCCCTTTTTCTCGCTGTTCTTATCCTACTGCCATTTTATTCTTGACCATTCCTGAAGAAAAAATAAATTATTTTCTTCAGGTCATTTTTAAACGATAATAATAATAACAATAATAATAATAATAATAGTGGTTGTTATAATAATAATAAAAATCCAAAGAGAAAATTTTGATTCAGAAGCCTGTGTATTTGTGCATGGTGTAAAACGTGTACTAAGAAGGTATTAATCTTATTTTCTCCTCTCATTTTACATGAAAGCTGTCATTATTGGGATAAGAATAAAATGAACATAAGTATGATAAATGATAAGCGCAGATGGGAGTCAATATACCACTCTGAGAGAGCATTGCTAATCAACGGGTGCAGTAGGCTAATGCACCATGTGAGCAAGCACCTCAGAGAGATTCTAAATTTGTAACTCAGGGAAGCTTGGCATTTAACTTGAGCTGCTTTTGGCTTAAGGTGAAACAAAGGGTACATTCGTGTTCCATTTGTGGATTACAGTAGCAAATCATGTTTCAGAAGGTGACTTTGCAAGACCATGTAAAACACAAAACCAATTCTATATCCCTAACAAGCCTAGCACATACAAGAGTTGTTTAGTGAATGTTAAATAATGTTAATAAAAACAGGTGAGAGAATATCACACCTAATTTTTTTTTAACAAACAGTGAAATGGACGAGTAAGAGAATCAACTAGTTCTTAATCTGAAAGCTTTGCCTTATATATTAAAGCTGATGAACACGGTTTTAAAAATGCAGGTGCTGGAGTATCTATGCTATTGGGGATATTCCATCTTTTAAAACACACTTTTTAAACTTGGTAATAATTCACAGATAAATGAATCCCAGTGTTTTTGAAAATCTCAAGATCTTTGACATAGCTCTGTTTTTAACAGTAATGCCATTTCTGTTTTCCTTATTCCAGTTAGTCAATAAGCTGGAAAAGTAGAAAGTTTATGATTCTGTTATTCTAACAAAAGCATTTCTTATGCCCCTGAGAAGAATGGAATAGATAGCAATTGAACTAAATAGAAATATGGCTGGCTGAATTGGACTATTGGAAGTAGCAATTCTGTTGCTGCTTCTTGAGATGAATAGTAATTCTTATTGACATTGGTCACCTTGCCTCTTCTGGTATTTCAGAGTGCCTCTGTTATACTCTCTTTCCAGGTGGCTCATGAATTAATTAGTATTTACCGAGTATCTACTATGTGCTTGATTCATTGTTAGGTGCCTAGAGAACCGCAAGAAAAATGATACAGTGAAACAGAAAACCTGCAACTATCTAGAAAACACTACCTTCTTTCTGATAGTTCAGGAAAGAGTTGGAAAAGCGAGTTTAAAATGACCACGGCTTGAAAAAGGAAGTAGATCCCTCAGTTGCCATCTTAACATCTACCACCATATGCCCCCACTCTCACACCCCTGCTCCAAATCCAGTGAGGACTCGGTAATATGTGAGCAACTGGTAGAGAATAACGAGAAAAGCAAAAAGGGGACTAACCACAGAGAATGCAGTTAGAGACTAAAAATAGCATGATGTGATAAGAGCTCAAATAAAAAGACTCCCTACATCTTTAAACATCATAATCTACTTGGCAGACATCAAAGATGTTGCAGCATGGTTAGGAAACCAGGTTTTGTTTTGTTTTGTTTTTTTATCATTGACTAAATCAGTATATGCTCTGTTACTTAAATATATTAATATAAGTATATAATAGTTCTTGTTCTATATGTCAACTATTCACATGAATATTCAGAAAGGACACTATATTAGCATGGTCATATGCAACCGCTTTCTCTCAGAAAGCATTTACCCTCACTGTCTACTGTATTTCTGGCCCCACGTAAGTAGCGAATAAACAAGGATGACTAAGACAAGGTCTGTGCCCTCAAAAAGGACAGACTAACTGGGCATGTTCTTTTGAAATGTGCTGATATTGTTACTACACTAGAGCTATTCTCATGGTTCATTAAACAGATTGGTTGAATATAGTCATTTTGTTGATTAATAGGACAAAAAAATTGAGCCTCCTTGGTCAGAGGGTAATTTTTAGATGATGTGGGACCTGAATGAAGGATTTGAGTACATTAAAAGGATAAAGAGTATTGCAGATAGATGGAGATAAGGAAAGGAGAACAAATCTAGTTTTTAGAAGGTAGCATGGCACCTGCCTGACATGACAAGGAGTCAAGGCCATTCACTGAAATCAAGTGGGAAAAAGGAGGATTTCTGTATCGCTTACAGTATAAATAAAGTCTTTGAAAAGAGATTTGGCCAGGAAGTCAGGAGATCTGAGTTTTGCTTTGTAATTTTGAGCCAATCAGTCTTAATTTATCAAGTTTTAATTTTTCTCTTTACAGAAAGAGGGTGAAAATACACATTTGTCTATCATGTAATGCATATCTTTGTCAAAAAGAGTTTCTAGACTGAATAAGAACATAAAGCAAATTGCTTTGAGCTCTTGGAAAAAGATACTATTCAAATTTAAGAAATTGTTTTAAGATCTGATATTCCTTCACTTTTATATGTGGTTTTGCTAAAAAGGAAAGATTGGTTTGACGTTCATCCTACTGTTTTGGTAAACTGGTAAAAATGTCTTTTTGATTTTCCCAGAGCATAAAATAAAAGTTATTGTCCTTGGCAAAGTAGATCATCAACCATTTTCTTGGAACACTGAAAGCTCAAAAGTAGCATCTATTTTATTCAAAGACTGCCTATAAAATGACATGTAAACTTACAAAATTTTATTTAGCGATAAGTTAAATACATAAAACAGTTTTTAGTTCCGAGTTTGTTTTTCCTTTTTGTGTAACATGAAGTGAAGGTTTTTAAACTTTAATTTTAGCAGTTTTGAAACAAGTTCATACATATAGACAAGTTTCTTTCAAGCATGTTTTAGAGTAAAATTTTTTTACACGAACTTACTATCTTCTCTACTACTCAAAATTGTTTGAACAATCATAATTGTGGAATAGGTAAATAGAAACTTCTTCATTCTCATCTACCCTGAACTAATGTTATCAGTGAAAGTCATACTGTCTCTTAAGACCTAAGGAAAATTGAATCGAATTATTTATGTCCAGTGCAAGAGATTTTTGCTTCTTGTAAAGCAGGTCAGCTCTCGAGTTATTTTGCTATCCTGTGCATGCAGTTCCTGTTCCATCATATTGTCCTAAAGATGGAACTCATCTTTAAACAGATAAACTCACAAAAGACCTTCCGGCATTAACTGAATTTAACCATACTTGGAGAAGTGAATGGGATCAAAATGCAACGTTGTAAACATTGTACAGTAAACATCTCAGTTCTTAGAAAAATGTCCATTTGTGTTTTCTGAAAACCAGGCTTTAGCTTTCCTCTGTTTTTGGACTTACCTCTCCTCTCATTCTTTTAAAAGCCCATCAAAAACCAAAATGAAAACAAATTCATTTCATTTTTATAATACAGAATGATTTGACTCTCTTTTGATTCTTATTAACTAATAATGTTGCAGTTATCCTTTGCATCCCAAAACACTTCTCTAAACCTACTTCTCCAAAATAATTCTTGTGAGAGCCTGCAGTTATTATATTTCTGTTTTATTATATATTCTATATCAAAATATATTTCAGCAAATTTTAAGAACACAGTACAGTATTATTAACTATAGTGTCTGTGCTGTACATTAGATCTTCAGAACTTATCTTATGACTAATAGTTTGTACCCTTTGACCAACATCTTTCCATTACTCCTAGTCCTCAGCCCTTGGCAACCACCATTATATTCTCTGGTTCTATGAATTCAATATTTTGTGATTCCACATATAAGCGAGATCATGCAGTATTTGTCTATGCCTGGCTTATTTCACATAATGTCCCCTAGGTTCATTCATATTGCTGAAAATGGCTGAGTTTCCTTTAGACTTCATTTTTTTAAGAGCAGTTTTAGATTCACAGAAAAATTAAGCAGAAAGCAAGAGATTTCCCACATACACCTGTAATATAATGTTTAAAAATACCTGTAAACCACCACAATAGTATTGAAAAAAACGAGTCACAAAATGGATTGTAAATATAAGAGCTGCAACTCTGAAACTTCTAGAAGAAAACATAAGAGTAAATCTTTGTAATGTTAGGTTAAGCAAAGATCCCTTGGCTAGGACACACAAAAAGCACAAACTAAAAGAAAAAAATGATTACATATTTTATCAAAATAAAAATCTTCCTTTTTTGAAAGACACATTTTAAAAAGTCAAAAGACAAGTTGGTGACTGGGAAAAAATATTTACAAAACACATAGCTGATGATGGACTTGTATATACAATGTATAGAGAACTGTTCTAAGTCAATAATACAAGGACAAATGAGTCAATTTAAGAAATGAGCAAAAGATTTGAATTGATACTTAAGCTAAAGGTCCTTGATCTACCCGCTGGCAAGAAGTGACAGAGGTTGTCTAACTTTTTCAGTAAAGGACCAGATTATAAATTTTTTAGGCATTGCAAGCTTCATATTTTTTTTTTGGTCAGATATTCTTTATTTTATTTATAACCCTTCAAAATTTTTTAAATAAAACTTTTTTTTAAACTCACAGGCTGTATAAAACCAGGTTGCAGACCAGATTTGGTCTTTGGATTTTAGTTTGCTGACCTCTAGCTTAGGCTCCAAGT